>NW_011889256.1:59110-62528 GCF_000151845.1 Pteropus vampyrus | reverse complement strand
GGCTCTGCCTCGATGTCCGTCTGTGGTCACCTCTGGGTTTGGCAGGCATTCTAGTGACACTGTCGTGGGGCAGCTTTTACTCTCCCAGAGGACTGCGGTCTGCAGTCCCATAGGAAAGGCCTTTATCGGATCTCTCCTTGGAGCCCAAGGCATCAAGAGGCAGCACAGCGTGCCATCACCTGCGCTGACCATGGGCAAAGGCCCAAACCCTCTCAGCCCCCGTGTGCCTCCCAGAAGGCCGGAATCAATTACTACGTGTGAAGCACCTGGGGTACAGCTGGTCCATTTTAAATGTCACCAATTTTTTTTTTTTCTAAATCTATGATCAGATGCTATTACGAGGTTTTAGGTCAATACACGAATGACTGTTTGAACAATGTTTTCCTAAAACAGCATGTACTCTTTCCATGACTAGTCATTCTACTCCCCAGGGGCACTGGATCGCAGGCCCGGCATCTTCTGCATCAGGGTATTTCGGGTGAGGGCCGTGACTGGAGGGGCAGACAACGTGGCATTTCGAATAGCCCGGAGGGGCGGAGCCTGAGGGTTCTCTTCAGATCCGTGGCTAAGCTGGGCCTCCTCGATCTGCCAGTGTCCCTCCCGCTGCTGTGCAGACTCCGACTCATCCTCTGAACAAAATCAAAAGGAGGGGCCAGCCCAGCTCGTCCTTGCGATTGGCAGCTGCCAACACTGATCTAAGACTTTCGAGTAAATATTTCACTGAAACTTAACTGCTATGCGTGAGTTTGATTTGTTTAAGCCTTCTACTTGCATCTTAAAATGGAAACAATACTAATGGTAATAATAACAATGATGCTAATTACAATAACTTTTAAATAGCGGTTTATCATTCAATAAGCCTTTATCCCTATAGGATGTATTTACGGGGTTCTTTCCGAACCTGAGTCCTGAAACTTCTGTGTCCTAGTGATGTCAAAAAAAAAAAAAAAAAAGAAAAGGATGAGGAGGAAAATTAGGGGAAGGAAGGGTACTGAAAATAGCACAAAATTGAAGCTGCGTTTTATAGTTTTTTCCCCTCTTGGGTAATGTTATAATAATCATTGTTCAATTATAACTTTCTAATGACATGTTTTGTTTTGGAAACTAGAAAATCAAGAGAAAGCTAGCTTGAATAATTACAAAGATAAGTGCGCAAATAAAACGACATATTTTTCTCTATAAAAGTGGGAGATTTTTTTAATGCCCACTGTTCACAAAGATATAAAAAGTGGAAAATATTACATTGTACTAATAGAAATCAAAATTCCAAGGGGCTTCTGATAATATGTTTTTAAAAACCTTGCGAACTAGAAATATTACTTCTAGAATTTATTTAAGGAAATAATAATAGATGTGTACAAAATAATGTTACAAGATAATATTTTAAGCACTACTAAAAAACGAAATGCCCAATAATATTTACTAAAAATTATGACATATATAGACTAGAATGCTATGCCTTTATTAGACTATTAACTAAAATAGTAAATGAAATTATTAAATGAACTTAAAATTATCTTGAACTATAAAACTTATTAACCGAACATGGTTAAATGATATTTTTAGAGGAAAAAGCAATTTTTATGACAGAATCTGTTGTATAAACTCAGACTGTCAGAACAAATAAATGTAAAGGAACAAACGCACACAGAAATGTCAATAGAGATTATCTCTGCCTGGTATGCTGATCCTTATTTCGTGTGTCTTCTGAAATGAGCATGCATTTTATAGTAAGGAATAAGGAGTGTGCTGCCTTCCTTTGCTTGATGGAGCAAGAAAGTGTCCCTATGTGGACATGTGACATCTCTAATTCTACACTTGTGCCCTTTGCACCAATAAGCTCAACCAAGAAAAGGAACAAACAATCGAGACACTGGCTTGTTGACCACTTCACGTCCCATTAGTTTCTGTCTCGGGATTTTTTTGTTGTGGGCCCCGGCGTCGGTGTCTCCTGCAGCTTTTCCCGCTGGAATGTCAGTGACCCCGACCCCTCGGTTTGGGAGAGGCCCCTTTCTGGCGACCTTGGGGCACCGGTCACAGAAAGTGCCTTTCAATCAGTGGACGTTGACAGACCTTGCAGCAAACGTTGCCATAATTCCTCGGCTTTCCCTCCTTGAGGAACGAAACACGTCATGGCCGCGTAGGCGCCGCCGATGTCGCGAGCCATCGAGATTCTCCCCGGTGGCAGGATCGTCCTTGTCATCTGGTGGAGCCGCCAGCCCTCAGCTGGAACACCGAGGGAGCCACCGTGGTCGTGGGAGGGATGTGGGAGTTCAAAAGTCTAGCGGACCTCAGCGGTGCGTGTCACAGAGAAGGGATTGGTGACCCCTTCTCCTGGGAAACGTCCTGCCCGCACAGCAACACGAGGCTTCCCAACTGTAAAGCACCCACAGCTGAACCAAGAAGGGAAAGGCCAGCTGCTAAGCACCTGGGTTATACCACGTACCTGGTCCTCAAAACTCGGGCTCCAGGGAGGCACAGCTGTCAGCAGCAGCAGTAGTAGATGGAGAAGCGGTAGCATTTTAAATTTAAACTGTGGCGTGCTTTTGAGCAACCAAGGAAGTATAGCACCATGAGATTTTCCGCAAGGGCCCAGCACCCAGCGTCAGGGATACGGTAACATGGGGCTGGGTTTAACAACCCACAGGTCCAATCCGGCTATGTGAATTTGCCGCAAATTGATACTTCTACTCTATGTCTACAATCCATAGACAAAATATGAAAGCGCTGATTAGATTATAATACGCAAGATAAATGCTATAAACTTTGACGTTGTAGAGATCGTTATGTAGGAAAAGTTTGGAGTGGAGAGGAGAGGAAAAAGTTAGAAAGACATTAATTTCTTCTTTTTACTTAGTAATTCTGATGAACACTCTTAAGTAGATCGAACGAGAAATAAAACATTAAGTGTTTTTAAGTAATAAATATAACCAATAAAATACTAAAAATAATGCCCCAAACAAACCACAGAAAAGGAGAGAGAATTAGGCAGAAGGTGCATAATTTCTGCATTTTTCACTGAGAGTTTTTAGAAGCCATTTAAAATTACTTATAAAGAAATAAAGGCACACACATGGTATACGGAACTATATTATCAGAAAACAGCAAAACAAAACAAAAATAATTAGAGATGAGATGAGTCGAGTAACTTTCGTTTCTGATTATATTGTGATGGCTCTGTGAATTGCAAATCATAGTATTACACTGGTTTTATAATTGTATGTGTAATTTATTATTTATAGGTTATATAAAAAAGTATATTTTATATAAAAATATAACTCATGATTTAGATATACATTGTGGTAGGGAAACGGCATGGGGGCAGAGAGGGCTTGTAAGACCCAACCTCCCGACTTCCAGATGCATGAGATTTGAAAGCGAGAACTGTCCATTTAAAGGCGTTTGGCAGACGCGCGCC
>NW_011889256.1:54062-57879 GCF_000151845.1 Pteropus vampyrus | reverse complement strand
TTCAGTATCCTCGTATGCCAAATGAAGGGTTTGGATTAGACGATATTTATATTCATGTGCCGATTTTCTGAGAGAGCAAAGCATCACACTCAAGTTCATCAGCGAATTCAGTCTAAAGTCAAAATACCAGAATCACAAGAGTGATGAGCACTCCGGGCTCACTGGCAAGAAGAGGACACAGTGACCCCTGTATCAGAACACCGAACCCCAAGACACACTCCGGGGCCAGGCCCCAGCCCCATCTGATTCGCGGTGGTGACTGAGGCGCGGTGCCGGGTGCCGGCTCCCCCGAAACCTCCCCCGTCTCAATCCCGGTCCCGCTGCGGCCTGGACTTGCACAGATGGTGTCACCATTACAGGTGCGACTGGCACACGAAAAGTTGAGCATGTGGAACGTTCGCCACTCGATGAGTCTGGAGATAAGAACACACTCTGAAACCGTCACCTCAATGACCCTTCCCCTCCGCACGCTTCCTCCTGCTTCCATGGGCGCCCCACGGTGGGCCCCCGGGACCCGCGTGCAGGTTTCCTCGAACGCCTTCCTGAGTCCTGAGGGCTCCGCCCGGGTCTGGGGCTGCCCGCCGCGCTTCTCAAACGGGGGACACTGAGCCCCGGGGTCAGGACCCGCACACACTGCTTGCCAATGCCCGTGTCTGGGTGCAGGTGAAGGGCCACACCACGGGATGGGACGTGGCATCCTCAGAGTCCCCTATGGACCGGAAGGTACAGCCCGGGACTTCAGAGACACTGGCCGTCCTGGGGCGAACCACGGCCGGGGGGAGGGGAGAGGAGGAGGACCCAGGACACGGACCGGCCTGCTCCCTCCTGTGCACGACCGCTCTGCGCTGTGTGTGACGCTGCCCCGCACGCGCCAACCCGCACAGCCCGGGAAACGCAGCGGCCGCCACACCCACCGGGCCCCAAACGGACGTCGGCGCACGGGCTGCAGGGCAGGCCCCGGAGGTGGCGTTTTGTGCGGGCTGCGGCGGGGGAATGGGGGGGTCTCATCTCTCTGAAGCCAGCAGGAGCCTTTAACGCATGGTCAGCTCCTTAGCTCGCCAGGTTACAGCAAGCGTCATCGACGGAGCAGCCAAGAGAACGAGCTGCAATTTCTCACGTCCCTAGTGGCTGGAAGTCGGAGGTCGGGATGCCGGCGCGGTCCTGTCCTTGGCGAGGGTCCCTCTTCCTAGTAATGTCCGCACGTGCCTTTCCCGTGACAGAGGCCCCGCCCTCACGGCCTCATCTCAATCTGATTGCGTCTCACAGGCCCCGCCTGCAAATACCATCACACTGGGGGCCAGGGCTTCAGCACCCGAGTCCCGGGGGACACGCACAGTCTATGGCGGGGAACGCGGTGGTAATGACCAGCAGTGGCGTCCGACGCTTCAGCTTCCACCAGCGCATAACTGAGACGAAGCGCAGGCCGAGGGCAAATCAAGGTCAGAGCGAGTCCCCGCAGAGCCCAATCGACATGAGAGCTGGGGGGGCACGATGGCTGCGGGGAGCGGGGGCTGCTCCAGAACTCGAACACAAGGACAGCGGCCACAGGAAGGCCACGTCCACCTCGCGACAGGCCGTGGCGGTCCGAGGCATCCGTGGCGTCTCTGAAGGGGGGGCCTCATCTCTCGGAGCACCAGATGCCCCAGGCTGCCGGTCGCGGTGAGGTGCAACCGTGCAGGGGGCAGAGGCGCCAAGGGCTCCACATGCATCCCCGGCAGGCCTCGCAGGCGACGTCAGAGCCCAGGAAGAACCTGCACTGAATTTAGGAGAGACATTCTGGCAAATCAGTCATGAGCTATTTAACCGCAACCCCCACCCCCAGCCCGAGTCCGCTGGCTGGTAGAGGGGGCGTGTGTGGTTTCTGGTTGCTGGCATCTGGGACTCTTCGGTCCTAAGTCCCAGGAGAAGGCGAGGCCGTGACTCCGGGGACGCGATACGAATCCCGCGCAGCTGTCTGGAAGCGCAGCTGTCTCCAGGCCGCTTCTGCTTCCTGTGGCAAAGGATCCACCAGCAAAGAGGGAGCTGCTTCCCCAGCTGGGACCCTGGTCCCAGGGACTGGGAGGGGCCGGGGAGACCAGAGCTGGACCCCCCTGGGAGCCTCGCTGCACTTCCATGGACTGGCAATGACCCATGACACCTGCAGGAGACAGACCAGGGGCCCAGGTGCTCGGGGTCAAGGTCTGGGTCAGCCCACCAGGCAGGAAACCCCGAGGGGCCGAAGGGAGCTGGGAAACTAAGCCGGCAGGACGGGAGGGTGATGATGAATGTTAGGGCCTCGCGGACAGCGCTGGGGACTCGGGGCCCTAACCGAGCACCCTCCCGATGCGGCCTCCGGTTCTGCCTCCTAGGAGACTCTGACTGGGCAGCTGACCGAGAACTCAAATCGCTGTGCATCACGAAACACGACAAAGGAGCAGTAACCCTGTGACCAGGGCCAGTCGAAGGCGGGAAGGCAGGCGGAGAAGGGCCTGGGTGTCTGGAAAGGGACGATCCCGTCGGTGTGCGGCGCGGACACTGGGACCGACTGTGACGCTCGCCGGGATGAACGCCGCATTTTAGGGACGAGGCGGCTAAAGCTCAGAACAACCTCGCCTTCCTGGGTCACACCGCTGCCGCCCGCCATGCAGCCGGGGCTGGACCGCCCGCCCCCGCGGGGCTGGACCACGTGCCCCCGCGGTCCCCAGCTGGAGGGCTTCCCGCTGCATCGGGTGCACGCAGCCGGGTGGAGTAAACTGCCGCACTGTTCCCAAGAAGGCTATTTCCAGAAACTGGTCATTCGAACCTCAACATCCCTGAAGAAGATGCGCGGGGACGCGGCTCCACGGTGCAGCGGTCAGCACGTCTGCTGCACATGCAGACGGTCCCGGGTTCGCGCCCTGGCGGAGCCACGGTCCCCGGTCTACGGCCACGCCACCCTCAACAAGCCCCATGTCTGATCCCGGAAGCTAAACAGGGTCAGGCCTGGTTAGGATTTGGATGGGAGACCACCTAGCAAGAGCAGGTGCTGTAGGCATAAATGATAATAATAATAATAATAATAAAAGAAGATGTGGGCACCCTCAGACTGTGACAGTGATGAGAATGCCTTAGACACACCTGGGGTCTCTGCGTGGGCCCAACGAGGAGTGACAGTCATAATCGTCCACTTCCGTTGTCACGGGCCCGATCTCCACGCAGACGTGCGCGTGCTCCACGGAGTTCATTCACTCACCGATCTAACTTTCGAAACGTGAGCGCGTTCACGTTGACACATCACAAGCCTGTTTGGCGTGTGCCTAGATCCCCACAGCTCAGCCCTCACTCCAGGTCCAAAACTCGGACCCGGCCTCTCGAGAGCCGCCTCGTGGCCTTCCTCTCGACCCACTTCGCTGGTGGACGAAGGCATCTCCGCGACCTCACCGCCCCCCACACAGTCCGTCACCAATGGCCGTGACCCACGGCCACGCGCTCTCACTCTGTCCTGTTCTCCTCACAGCCCGGATGACGTCCTAGTCCAGAGTCGCCTCCTCTCCGCCCTGCGCCGTCCGACCGGACGTGTCCCCGCTGCCGGCCGCTCGAACACGAGCATCGCAGGAGAACCTGCGGCACAGGCAGCACCCCGGGCCCCTCCCGGAGCCACTGACCCAGAATCCGCACGCGGCAGGGTGCCCGGCCGGCCCCGCACCCGGTCACGGCCTACGCGTCCCCTCCCTCATCTTCCCTCCGCCCTGCGGACACTTACATTCTTAAACACGCTTTCCAAGCTCCGCAAGCTTCAGAACAGACTTCGGGCGTGCACGTGACAGCACACGCTTGGACGGCAGAAGCGCGGTGACTC
>NW_011889256.1:39533-53506 GCF_000151845.1 Pteropus vampyrus | reverse complement strand
GAAACGTGAGCGTGTTCACGTTGACACATCACAAGCCTGTTTGGCGTGTGCCTAGATCCCCACGGCTCAGCCCTCACTCCAGGTCCAAAACTCGGACCCGGCCTCTCGAGAGCCACCTCGTGGCCTTCCTCTCGACCCCCCTCGCTGGTGGACGAAGGCATCTCCCCGACCTCACCGCCCCCCACACGGTCCGTCACCAATGGCCGTGACCCACGGCCACGCGCTCTCACTCTGTCCTGTTCTCCTCACAGCCCGGATGGCGTCCTAGTCCAGAGTCGCCTCCTCTCCGCCCTGCGCCGTCCGACCGGACGTGTCCCCGCTGCCGGCCGCTCGAACACGAGCATCGCAGGAGAGCCTGCGGCACAGGCGGCACCCCGGGCCCCTCCCGG
The DNA here is from genome assembly GCF_000151845.1 of Pteropus vampyrus. Lineage (NCBI taxonomy): Eukaryota > Metazoa > Chordata > Mammalia > Chiroptera > Pteropodidae > Pteropus > Pteropus vampyrus. Next base: position 53,117 of record NW_011889256.1, on the reverse strand, counting down.
AGCCACTGACCCAGAATCCGCACGCGGCAGGGTGCCCGGCCGGCCCCGCACACGGTCACGGCCTACGCGTCCCCTCCCTCGTCTTCCCTCCGCCCTGCGGACACCTACGTTCTTAAACACGCTTTCCAAGCTCCGCAAGCTTCAGAACAGACTTCGGGCGTGCACGTGACAGCACACGCTTGGACGGCAGAAGCGCGGTGACTCCAGCCGGACAGCTCCATCTCTAGCTCCTCCGTCCGCCAGCCAAGCGCAACCAAGGGCGGGCGGCCGAATGTTCCACGTGCCCGGCACTCCCGATCCGTAAAAGGGAGACAGCAATTACACTCGCTCCGTAGGCTACGTGCGGATTAAGTGGTGCAGACACGACAAAGGCCGGTGTCTGTCACATCCACTCTCAATTCTGCTCCCGCTTTCGTGACTGTATATATATAAATATTCCGCCTGCGTGTCATACAGACATCACCAGCAGGATGCGCAGAAAACACAAGCTCCATTTTTGGCAAAACTAGGGACGGATAGAATTCAAAGACCCGAGTAAGAAACCCCGAGAGTCTCAGAGACCAGGCGAACGCCGTGCCGTGCGAAGGGAAGGAAACGTGTAGGGACCTGCGCGAGCTCCCAGGGGTGACGTTGGAAGGGGAGCTGCGCGCGCTGAAGACGGAATCTTCATGTTACGGGGCAGGGAGGGCTCGCCAAAGACTGTCCGCTGCACTGCTTCAGGCTCGGAGAAGAAAAAACGGAGGCCACCGCAGACGGCCCAGGAGCACACGCTTGGGTGCAATCGGCTCAGCTCGTCTTTCAATAGAGAACGTTCCACGTGCCCGGCACTCCCGATCCGTAAAAGGGAGACAGCAATTACACTCGCTCCGTAGGCTACGTGCGGATTAAGTGGTGCAGACACGACAAAGGCCGGTGTCTGTCACATCCACTCCCAATTCTGCTCCCGCTTTCGTGACTATATATATATAAATATTCCGCCTGCGTGTCATACAGACATCACCAGCAGGATGCGCAGAAAACACAAGCTCCATTTTTGACAAAACTAGGGACGGATAGAATTCAAAGACCTGAGTAAGAACCCCCGAGAGTCTCAGAGACCAGGCGAACGCCGTGCCGTACGAAGGGAAGGAAACGTGTAGGGACCTGCGCGAGCTCCCAGGGGTGACGTTGGAAGGGGTGCTGCGCGCGCTGAAGACAGAATCTTCATGTTACGGGGCAGGGAGGGCTCGCCAAAGACTGTCCGCTGCACTGCTTCAGGCTCGGACAAGAAAAAACGGAGGCCACCGCAGACGGCCCAGGAGCACACGCTTGGGTGCAATCGGCTCAGCTCGTCTTTCAATAGAGACGGAGGGTCCCAGGGCTGGGAAGCCTGGACCCCGCCCTGGCCGGAACTGCACTGCACACTAGTCCAGGAAAACAGCAAAGGAGAAAAATACATCTCTATATTCGGTTTTTTTAAATTCCAGAAAAGAAGGAAACCTCGTCGAAAGGTGAAGTATATTCTTAGGAAGAGGCCGTTACCCAGCCTTAAAAGTTAGGAGAAAAACGTCTCTGCCTTTCGAAAAATCTTCAATGAGGCCATCAGCACCTCAAAGCGCAAACAGGATAACTGAAGGCAGAGGCGAGGGATCGGGAGGGGAGGGAGCCTGAGCTAGCAGAGCTGAGAACGGGGAAGAAAGCTCCGGCGTGTCAGGTCGTAAGGGAGGGCCTGAGATGCTGCAGACGAAGCAGGTCCTGGCGGGAGAGGGGACGCAACAAACAAACAAACAAACAAACAAACAAACAAACCCGAAAGGAAAACTAGCAGGAAGAAATGCTGATTAGAAATAAGACAGAAGACAGATTTTAACAAGAAAGCAGACGGGTGAAGCGGCGCCCACATACACACAGTCAGCGTCCCCGAAGAGTTCATCCCGAGAGGCCTATTGCTTTCTTGTCACTGGTCTGTGCAGCCGTTCGTGGGCTAGCGCCACGTGCTTTGTTCCTGGGGCTGAATAATTTACATTTTACACGTCATCAGCCTATTCCCTCTCGTTTTCTTAATTTTCATTTTTTATTTTTGAGTATTTCCCTGGATTTTACTAATTTTTAGTTTTACTTTTTCTTCCACGTGATATCTCGACTCAACTAACATAAATTTTTAAAACCTTGCTATGTATATCAGAATTTCCTTACATCATAATTTACTTGAGCTAGAACTGCCATCTTTTCTGGGCACGTGATAAAAGGTAGCAGCGAATCAACTGAGAAAAGATGGATTATTGAGAAATGATTCAGGGACAATGGACCAGATGTGTGAAATGATAACCTACATTATTATCTCACGTTTTACATCAAGATAAAGTAAGAAAAGGCATCAAGTTTAAAGTCGATATTAAACAAAAGCCTTAAAATATCGGAAAGGTAGAATGTTTGTCAACCCCTAGAAAAGTGTAGCCCATTCTAACCACTAAGTGTATGAAAGCAAAGCCAACAGAACAGCAAGAACAAAGTCAAAAAACAAATCGTTTGTGGGGGAAACATTCGCAGCTCACGTGACCTATGAGGGCTTCTGTCGCTAACTTATAAATAATGCCTTGAAATTTATAAGTAAATGACCATCGACTCAGTAAAAATAAGTACATGCCATGAATAACAAGTTTATAAAAAATAAGTACAAAGGGACTTCAACCCTTAAAAAGATGCTCAAATCCACTCTTAAGAAAAGTGATTATTAAACCACTCAAAGTTTCCTTTATTTCACTGACCGGATTGTCAATATTTGAAGATGAACAGCACACTGTTAGTGACGCCATTGAGAAAGGAGCACCACACGGAACTTAAATCGACATAATTCCTCCAAACGCAAACCGCCGATAACTATCAAAATTAGCAATTGAATATCTTTTGAATTTAACAATCCTAATTCTTGCAATTCATTCTCCAGGTATCTTTGCAACATGCAAACTAATGATTTTACATTGTTTGCAACAGTAAAAGATGGAACAACTAAAATTTCAATAGGAGACTGGTAAAATAAATTTCAGCACTTCCAGAACATTCAGCTTTAAAAAAAAAAAAAAAGTGGAAAATCTTCAAGATGTATATTTTAAGGGAAAAAAGCAAAGTAAGAAAAAGAACATGCAAGGTGCTACCTTTTGTGCAAAAAGGGGAAATAATAAAGTCCATTTATTTTTGCATGAAGAGTCTTCGGAAGGAAACACATAAAAATAAATAAAAGCTGTTGTCTGTGGAAGTGGGAGGCGGGAGCTGAGAGACAGGGAGACGTAGCGTGTACTTCTGAACCGTATGAGCACATCTCCTACTCAGCAATCCTGCAAACGCATTGCTCAGAGTCTCCGCATTTCTACAGGATAAAGCCCAAATTTCTGCGGTCAGTATTCGCCCCGACTCCAATGTTGCTTTCTAGCTCTGTGTTCCCCCCATCCCAGCCGTGCTGAACTGTGTGTCACGCCCCCGCAAGCTCGTCACCTCTGTCCCTGCTATTGTTCAGTGCCCTTTCACCCCCCCGGCAGGTCGATGGGACCTGTTCATCGCCCCCAACCGTCTCCTCTTTGGCGCCCGTCTAAAACCTGCTGTATTTCACTTGCTGGATTTATCACACTCTGCCCTATAGTATAATCCTATTGTCCTCCTTGCATTGCTAAAACCAGGGCGTTTTTTCTATCAAAATATCAATAACAAATCAAAGAAAATAGGAAGACAGCAGCCGACTAAAATTACATAAGGAGACACCAACCGCACGGCGTAGCTGGTGATGGCGATGGAGACACCAAGCCCTCGGAGCAGAGCGGGGAGCTCTGGGACCCCGATGAGCGCCGGGCCCCTGCGTTTCGGAACCGTCTCTCGTGGCCTAAGCTAAGGGTTTCTCCGGCTTCCAAGTACGTTGGGAGTTGAACATTTGCACGCACATATTTTCTTTCCATTTTTATCACTTCTCTGGTCATTCTGATCTATGAACTTTTCACAGCCCCTTTCACTCGGAAATGCCAGGGTGGTTTCCACGAAAGCAAGCGGCAAACGTGAGGTCTGGAAGAACACGCAGCATCCTCACTGACCGTGAGCCGGCTCCGCGGGAATCCGCCTTTTTCCAGCAGCGGGACAGGTTCTGATAACCTCACCAATCCACAGATTATTCACGGGTTATCTTTCTGTTGCATATAATGACCCTGAAGATCCCAGGTCTCTAAAACACGCATGTGACCGTGTCACGCCACCGCGTCTTGGGCTTATGCATTGACGAGTTTGTAAAATCATATTTGGTCCTCGCTGACGCTTCCAACTCCTGCCACCCAATTTAAAATTCCTTACAATTCGTTATCTCTTACACTCACGCGATTCAATAATCCCCGTTATTAAACCCTTGCATGTCCCCCAGCTGAATCCGAACGTCCCTGCCGAGAATCACGGCGAGACGCGTCCTTGGCGGTGAGCGAGCGCGCGGCTCCAGCGGCGGGGGGCGTGGGCTCAGTGACCCCTTCTCTTTCTCTCTCTTCTCTTAGTCCTTAAACCAAGTACTGAGTTGTCTTCAGCCCGAAAAGTATTTGGCAATCGATACCCCACGTCACCACCTAACACTTCCCAGGGTCGACTCTTCTACGACCTCTGGAGAAGCTGGGACTAAAACCATCTTTGTGAACGAGGCTCCCAGCCCCCACCCAAGGACCCACCTCGGCCCCAGGCTGCGACATCTAGTAGAGGCCAGCCACACTGATTTGTCTTCCCTGGCACAAGGCGTGACCCAATATTTCAACAACAAGAATCTCTTTGTAAATCACAAAAGTCCTATAGGAATCACGCGTCCCTTTAATAAGACGATTTTTGAAAATGCTTAGTATTTGTTATATATACGTATATATTTCATCCAATAAGTACTTGTTATTATCATTACATGTATTTTTCTACTTGAACTGATGTTACGTATCTTCTAATTTGCATAGTAGTTTTGATGGAAGATTTCAATTTCCAGAATCTACAGGAATAGAGTTCCTTTCTTTTTACCCCCCTCCCCAAAAACACACGAAGAACATTCAAATATTGGGTATTCTCCCACTGGAAGCCACTCACCCCAGACCCAGAACCCCAGAGTGCTAGCCAGGGCCTCCAGGGAGACAGAACCACAGACAGAGGCTGAGCATCCATGACCTGCCCTCTACGGGCTGGGTCAGGCGGCCGGGGGTGCTTCTAAGTCCAACAATCAAGGAGAGAGAAGGAATTCAATCTCTCAGGCCCTCGAGGGGTCAGACCGTGCCCCGTACAGCGGGCCGTCTGCCGGGGTCAGTCCACCGGTTCAAACGCTAGCCTTTTCGAGAAACACAGACACAGAAATAACGCTGACCAGCTTTCCGGGCCCCGCATGCCCAGTCGGGGATATCCATAAAATCAGCCGACACAGGTCTCATCTTGTCCATTTCTGTATCCAGCACAGACTCTGGCCCGTGAGCACGCAGAGCTGACATCCTGCAAGGGCGGAAGAAATGAGTGACGAACAGTGTCAACTGCATCACCCACTTGCCGTTTTTCCTCTCAATCCAAGATTTTTTCTTTTCTTTCTTTTTTTTTTTTTTTTTTTTCCAGAAAACAAACTACCCTTTTAGACATTAGCACGTCATTCACTCTCCCAAGTTGAGTTTTCATTCTTGGGGGAAAACTCCTCCTCCCAGACAACAGAAATGCAGATAAACCTTAAAAAGGATCCCTCGAACCTAAAGAACGGTTTGTTCTGAGAGGGTGGAAGCGGCCACACCCGGCAAGATGCAGGAGCCATGACCGCACCCTCCCTTTCCCACGGTCCAAGGAGGGAGGTTTTAACTTGCTCCGGGGGAGCCCGCGGAGGGAGGGCCGGCCGCTCACCCGCAGCCCTGCGGTGCGAGATGAGAAGCCACTTCATCCCCGGCCTGGGCGGGAGCGGGGACTCAGGGTGGGGGTGTCCGGCTTGGTGGTTCCCACCACTTGGAAACCCCCTTGCAAAGGGGGAGACTCGATTTCTCCTCGCAGATGATTCTAGAATCGTAATGCGCACCCCGCTCGGTGTACCTTTCAGAAACGGAAAAGCCGGTTTTCCTGGCTCTACAGAAGGTGCCGCCTGAGACGCAGAAAGGGTGTTCCCTTCCCGTCGTTAAATGTTTTCCTCTCTCGAGGCTCCTTGTTTCTCCATTTCCGAGCTGATGTTTATTTTAAGAGGGAAAGAAAGTTTCTCGAAGCCGACAGAGAAGCTCAGAGCGTGCCCGCCACACGGCGACAGGTGGGCGTGTCCCTCCCAGTGCGACTATGGTCAGCGAAATCCAACTCTGAGCCAAGCGTCTCTGTCACAAGGAGGTGGCCCTGCGGCCGCGTGTGCCACGTGCAGGAAGCCTTACTCGGTGCCGATTGTTACAAGAGGGAGCTCGCTGAGCATTGTCCGCAAAAGAGGAAAGTCAGTCACTGCTGGTGACCAGGAGGCGTCAAGCCGCACAGCACGCTTGGCTACCTACGTGCGCGGAAGCGTTTCTTCCTCTTCCCTTTCCCACTGGACAGTCCCCAGAATTAAACGGGCCCGTGGACCCTGGTCAGTGACTCACCGTGGGCCAGCCGAGGAAAGATGACTACTCAGCAAAGTGACGCTAAGGCCAGAGGGCCTCTGGAGGCCTCGGGTTCGGGGGACGTAACTGCTAAGACACGACACGCTCATCATTTTGGCTTTACAGATAGTGGCAGACTTGTTTTCGGAGGAGTCTCTTGGATGTTATGTCACACAGCATCTCTGCAAAATACACTTATTTTTCTTCTCACTGGAGGGGATTCCCAGAGGTTGGTAACTACTGTGCAGTAAAAAACGCCGAGAACACTCAGATTGGGTCGCCGTTAGTGACCAGACCAGACGTGTGTGAGGGCTTGCCGTGTCACCTACACGTGGCTTACACAGCTCGACTTTGACAGAGCAAACTGGGGGTGAGCGGATGAGAGAAGCAGATGCAACTGGACGTCCTGGGAGGGCCGAGGTCAGGGCCCAGTGAGGCAGGAGGTGACACTGGCTCCCAGCTGGTGCCACAAAGAGCTGGGGAAGGAAGGCCAGCGTCGGATGCTGCTTCGGCAGGAAGCTTCACATTTGAATGGCCCGAGGAGTCTGTGACCTCATTTGGGTGACATCTAGCAGAGTTCGACTGCGGGGAAGGTCTGGGGACTGGAGTGGTGGGGCGATCCCCCTCCGCTGTCGTGGGGTCTGCTCGGAAAAGGGCCCTGTGCCCTCGGACCGGCTGCTGTGATGAGCGCCCCTGTCACGAGGCACTGGTCCTGTCTTCGGGCGAACGTGGCAGTGTTTCAAACTGACGTGCCCACATCAAGGGGAGAGACCGTCCAACCGCCCAGCATCTGATGAAGACATATATCCACTCTGCCCGCTAAGAAGCATCTCGAGAGTTGGTGAGTGACTGAGGCTCCGGCCTTGTAAATAAGGCTGATAGTTTACTGTGTACGATACATAACGCTTCGGGGCCTGTCCAAAGCAATCATTGCTCGATGTGTGAATTGCCATTTGCATTTTTTATTGTCCGCCGAAGAGTGCTTGCGAGAGCATTCTGTGACGGCCATCTGCCAAAAACAAGAGTTGGCAGCTGACAGCAGAGTGTCTGGGGTTCCTGAAAAGTGCCATCTCCCTCAAGGAGCTCAGCGTATCGCATCGTGGGCTCCACGTTGCACGTCCCACCCGCAAACGCAGGCAATTACTGCCTCTCACGTGCTGCAAACAGCTCTTAAATAATACATTGCAATAAAGGAGCCCGCCCGCGATCGGGGGCCAAATCAGTCTGACTCTCTCATTAGCAAACATTCGAATGGGCGATCCTACCCATTAGGAGAGGGAGGTTACCAAATGGCCAGCCACCAAGCAGAATGCGAAGCTTCAAGTGATCGCTCCAATAAAACAGCTCAGCAGAACAAAACACACCCCTTCCCCACCACGCGGCAGCCATACGGCATTTGCGGATGCCCCGTTCAAAATGGGACTTAAACGAGGAGGTTTTCGTGGGTAGGTTTGTTTCAGTTCACGTCGCTGCAAACTAACCTTCCGGAGGAAGCTCTGGCCGTGGCCGAAGGCGTCCGGGCGTCCTGTGCGCGGGGCAGACGTCGGGGTCCTTCGCCCGTGCTGCTGAGCCCTCGCTCCTCCCCAGCCGGACATTCGCTCTGTGTTCTCAGAACGGAACCGCGTCTGTCTCCTCCTGTGGGGCGCTGCTGTCCGGGATCGATGGGCTCAGACGTCAGTGACCACGGTGTGTTGGGAACTTAGCAGCACATGCCTTGCAGCTGGTGACAGAGCATCCTGCTGAACCGAAACGCCTGTTTCACAGAGGGAGCTCCCTGAAAACGGAAAACGTTCCTCTAAGAGACATGACAAAATTACAGAGCAAAAACAGAAAAATTTTATACTTAAAATTGCCTATAAAGATGGATTTTAGAATTTAGCTTTACGGATGATGAAGAGGTTGCAATATAAGCTGACATTCAAATGCATACGACATATCCACAGAAGAGCCCATCCGTAGCGCGTGGTCACGGAGTGGTCGTCGGCTCTAATGCCAGACGGTGTCACAGCTATCAAGTCCCAGCGATTCAGCACAGAGCTGCGAACCGACCCACACTCAGAACCTTTGTGACCGTCAGGGCGGAGAAAAGTATCACCAGAATAAACCACTCATGTACAATTATTCAGAGAACAGTCACCAAGATTCACTTTATTACTCATTAAAATTGGTTAACTAATTTTGTTCTTTCTGAGAAACTAAAAGACACACCTAACTTAGAAACGAAGGACCCGGGGTATCGCTGACCCCACGGGCGCACTGGACTGCAAACCTCACTGACCGCCGGCGGCCACGCCCGCGCTGGGTGGGTATCGCCAGCACCTCATCGCGGTAGTCTCTTGTGACACGTGTGGTGTTTCCCTCAGGCAGGACAGAGCTTAACCTCCACACACCCTCCCAGCTTTCATCTTTCCCCCGGTGTCTTTGAGAAGGGATCTCCGTCTCTCGCTTCTTGCCGTGAGTACTAACGACCACTGCCCACCCAGGATCTTTGACCTTCCTGTCCATCTGCGAAGCTGCGGATGCTGTAATTTCAATGCCATTTATACTTTGCACACGCCCCCATGTCACAGAGTAATTGATAAAATGCAGCCATCCCTTATTCGACAGATCAGGAATCTAATATCTAGTGAAACCGATTTATTTAAAGTCATGCAAATACTCGGTGTTAGAAATGATATTGAAATGATTTCACTTTTTCAAAATACTGTAACACGTTACTACCCATATTCACAGTGCTTTGCAATTTTCGAAGTACTCTTAGGTAAACTGTCTCATCTTTTTCTTCAATATAAACATACACATAGGAAAAACAAGGCGGCCCCCTATTTTTAAATTGGAGGCAAACTGTCTCTGCAGAGGAAGGGGAGGAATACAGCGGTCAGGAGTGTGTGCGGGTCTTGGCTACCTGGTCACAGTTCAAACAGAACTGTACTTAGAGTAGTACAGTAGTAGTGTACTTAGAGTAGTTCAAAGCTGGCTATGAGCTAGTGACCTAGGTTTCGGTTTTCTTCTCCGAGAAAAACAAGAACTTGAAAAATAACACGGAACCACTGCGCAGCCCAAATCCAGAGTGATGACATCGCCACACGCTGGCGAGGACGCAGCCACGGGAAGTCTCCTCCGTGGCTGGTGGGAGCGCAAAACATGGAGCCACGTTGGAAGCGGTGCTCGGCAGGTTCTTTCAAACCTAAACATGCCCTTGCCATGAGATGAAGTAATCACATCCCTTGGTATTTACCCCCAAAAGTTGAAAACTTACATCCACACAAAAACCTGCGCACGGATGTTTTTAGCAGCTTTATTCATAATTGCCCAAACTTGGAAGCAACCAAGAAGTCCTTCGGCGGGCGATGGATAAATGAACTGTGTTCCATCCAGACGATGGGATGTTATTCGGCATTCAAGGAAATGATCTATCAAGCGGTGAAAAGCCACCGAGAAGCCTTAAATGAATATTGCTAAGTGAAAGAAGCCGATCTAGAAAGGCTGCACGCTGTGTGACTCCGACTCTACGACACTCTGGAAAAGGCAGAACTATGGAGACAGTAAAAAGGTCCATGGGTGCCAGGAGTCTGGAGGCTGGAAGGGACGACTAGGCGGGCACAGGACCTAGGGACAGCGAAAGTCCTCTTCATGATGTTCTAATGATGGATGCACGTGGACACATCTGTGCAAACCCATCGAACGTCCAACGCCCAGAGCGAGCCCTGTCGTGAACTCAGGACTCTGGGCGATGATGACGTGTCAGTGGGGGTTCACTAACTGTAACAAATGTACCCTCTGGGGACGCTGATAATGGGGGAAGCTGTCCACGTGTGGGGTCGGGTACCCGGGAACCCCTGTACCTTCCTCTCAAATTGCTCTCCACCTAAAGCTGCTCTAAAAAATTGTCTTTCAAAAATGAGATGGAAAACCTACTGCACAGGGCTGTTATAAGGATGAAATTAAACGAGGTATTTTGTGAACTCTACCTGACCCAAAGTGAGCTCTCAATTAATGTCGCAGTTATTTCTAAAGCTTACTCACGTGAAAAGCCAGCTCGCGACCTGTCGCCTCTCGGAGGTCTTTTTACTCTGTTCCTGTCATAATGGTTACTTCCTAGGCATCGCCTTACAAATAAATTTCAATCCTTCAGTGTGCGTATATCAAGAATCTACTGGGTTTAAAGGCATTTTGAAGGACACAAAGACAAAGCTCTCTGGAATGAAGACACATAGCATTTCGGGGAGGGAATAGCTAGTCTCGGAGTTTGGATGAAGAAAGGAAAGTCCTAGACTGGACGAAAATAATTTCTCAATGTATATTTGTGGTCACTCATTCTTTTAAAAAAATGAAAAAACTTGGTTTTAGATGAAAATAAATTTGGATATATATCAGCACTCGAAAGCTAATTTTAGAAAAACTATAAAATATATCCTGGTCAGTCTAGACGTTTCCCTTACTTAGAATTAAATTGTAAAAGGGTCCTAGACTATTCTTGCCTAAATGGTCCAGATCACCTACTCTCTAGAGACTGACACCGAGGCTTAGTGACACGCCACGGTTTGTTCCCTAAGGCGATGACAAGCTTTCCCAGAAAGGTCACGTCCAGACAGCAAGGAAAATTACAAATGATTTTCTTTAACTCTTTTTTAGGATGAACCCCAAATATTTATAAGTCAAACTATGTTTTAACTGAGGGATGTTGTCTCCGAAGCAAATCTAAGACCCACATAACTGCTGCCTATGGCGGTCTGGATCCACAGCTGGACAATGACGCCAGAACGGAGCAGCACTCGACCCGTACGGGTAAATCCGAGGCTCCGAGGCCACAGGACCCCCCACAGGTGTCTTCTGCATGAGAAGTAATTGCACAGTGACGTGTCCTCACTATCGTCAAAGACCAAGGTGACCCACTGGGCCGTCCATCGTCTTAAACACACGGTGGGGCGTCCGCTGGTAGTTCTACCTCTAAAAACGTTTCGGTCACTCCTTTTGCAGTACACAGAGGAGTTGGGGTGGAGAAGTTGTCGAGTTTGAGTTGGGTGTCAGCAGATGACGTCATGCAGGCTGACGCTGGCGTGGAAACAGGCCGCCAGCAGTGCGGGGGCCCGAGCTACGGAGCAGGGCGAGCCCAGGCACCACCTGCCCTTCTCACCACGCTCACTCGGCAGGGCAGGGCCCCGACCTGGTCGATGACAGCAGCTCCAGCTAGAGCAGCCGAAGAGGCTCGGCCCAGAGACCTGGGCATAACGACACGTCATTACCCAGGCAGCAAAGTCCCATTTGGGGTCGAAAGATCCCCCTGTCCCTCGGTGTGTCAGCCCTGGCGTGCGCCATTGTTAACTAGAGTGCGAGCACCTTCAGACCTGTCAAGCGGCCTCTGCAAGTCAGTGGACGCCTGGCCTTGGGCTCGAGAGCGCTGATGCCCATTCTGCTCCTCCTTTTCCACGCTTTGCAAGCTGGAGGAAGGGAAGACCGTGGGTTAGCACTGTATCGATATCCACCGGGTCCTAGACGCGAGCCATGTATTGTGCCAGGTACCGTACAAACAGCAGCGCATTCAATCTTCATTCAATAAACAGGCTCGTCGGGGGGATGACTGAGGCGTGAAGAGGTAAATACATTCCTGGATGGGCACGGTGACCGAGGGCCAGAGCCGGGATTCAGAAAGCAACCTCCCAGTGGAGCTGGCCGCCATTGCCCCTGTCTTCCAGGTCACCCCGCTCCCACCTTTACCCCTTCTCCACGCACGACCCGGGGATGGATCCCCCTTCCTGCCCTCAGGGGGTCGCCGACATCGGAGAATGATCTCTCACAGCTTCAGCAGCCACAAACATTCCAGAAATCATTATTCCGAACTGGCGAACTGACGGGATCGGTTACGGCATCTTCTCTGACTAAACGACGCACTTGGAGCACGGTCTTTGAACACGGGCAGGAAGCCAAGATTGCTTTTGTCACAGTCCATTGCCACATTATCAAAGGGACACCTACACGGCAAAACACCAGTACGCGGCTGAAAAGTTTCAGAAAGCGACCAGCCTAGCTGGTGATTCATAAACCGGCGAGCCCAGGAGAGGGCAGCAGGCCCGCACCTGTCCCGGGCTGTCTTTGCGGACCTTCCTCCACAGGAAGGAGCCATCTTAATAGCTATTCTAGCCAGCAACTTTCTCTGTCTTCTCTGTCAGGACCGAAGCCATCTCACTGACGTGGACAGTCCATCTTTGGCCCAGCCTTGACCCAAAGGCACACGCCTTGATCTCATCGGAGAAATCGTGGGCCGGAGGCTGCCCCGGCCGTCCCGTCACCTCGCAGAAGCGATCCTGCGTTAGACGGACGTGGCCAAACTTATAAAGATCTGCTTGTGAAAATACTTTCACTAAGAGCCAGCGCTGACCTTCTGATCACGTTATTTCCAATACTGCAGATTTTTTTAAAATAACGTTTAAAACGCATTCAGAACAACAGAGTAAAAGCCAAAGGAAGCAAGAAGCAAATAAACATTTGGGGTGAAATAAAACCTATTCTTAGTAAATACATGGGTGACGCGGACTTCCGCAGTCGGTTCGTAAAGCGGACACACTTCCTCGGCATTTGCAAAGGCTTAAGAACATCAGGGCACATAAAGCTCCCCTTCAAAGCACCGTGAAAGTTGAACGTGCAGTAGGGGATCAGTCTCGCCTTGTAGAAAAAGCGATTCTGAAACGCGACAGCTCATCTGAATTTTACAGGGAGTGATAACAGCTGGTAATTAACCCTGTGCCCACGGCCCGAGCTGCCCGGAGAGCCCTCAAGGGACACGGATTTCCTCACGCTGACAATTCCGCCTACTCGGCCTGGCAGTTCTCTCTCTTTTAATATATTTTTTTCCCTAAACACCAAACCTTGCTGTCTCTTTACTCTCTTCTGCATTCTTTATCTCTTTTGAAATGTTCTGGGTTTTTTTTTTATTGGGGGGGATTGTTTTTCTACTGACCCTTCCCACCCCTCTCTGGCAGTTAGTTACCTTAACTGCCAGGCTATGGAGTTGAAATAGCCTTCT
>NW_011889256.1:36170-39273 GCF_000151845.1 Pteropus vampyrus | reverse complement strand
TCAGGACCGAAGCCATCTCACTGACGTGGACAGTCCATCTTTGGCCCAGCCTTGACCCAAAGGCACACGCCTTGATCTCATCGGAGAAATCGTGGGCCGGAGGCTGCCCCGGCCGTCCCGTCACCTTGCAGAAGCGATCCTGCGTTAGACGGACGTGGCCAAACTTATAAAGATCTGCTTGTGAAAATACTTTCACTAAGAGCCAGCGCTGACCTTCTGATCACGTTATTTCCAATACTGCAGATTTTTTTAAAATAACGTTTAAAACGCATTCAGAACAACAGAGTAAAAGCCAAAGGAAGCAAGAAGCAAATAAACATTTGGGGTGAAATAAAACCTATTCTTAGTAAATACATGGGTGACGCGGACTTCCGCAGTCGGTTCGTAAAGCGGACACATTTCCTCGGCATTTGCAAAGGCTTAAGAACATCAGGGCACATAAAGCTCCCCTTCAAAGCACCGTGAAAGTTGAACGTGCAGTAGGGGATCAGTCTCGCCTTGTAGAAAAAGCGATTCTGAAACGCGACAGCTCATCTGAATTTTACAGGGAGTGATAACAGCTGGTAATTAACCCTGTGCCCACGGCCCGAGCTGCCCGGAGAGCCCTCAAGGGACACGGATTTCCTCACGCTGACAATTCCGCCTACTCGGCCTGGCAGTTCTCTCTCTTTTAATATATTTTTTTCCCTAAACACCAAACCTTGCTGTCTCTTTACTCTCTTCTGCATTCTTTATCTCTTTTGAAATGTTCTGGGTTTTTTTTTTATTGGGGGGGATTGTTTTTCTATTGACCCTTCCCACCCCTCTCTGGCAGTTAGTTACCTTAACTGCCAGGCTATGGAGTTGAAATAGCCTTCTGAGAAAATACGCTCGGTAAACGCAGATCATTCCTCCTGGGTTTGACCTACGGTGGGCGTGTCCTCCTGAGAGACAGTCGAGTTTGACTGAAAAGAGATTTTCACGATTCTACAGAAAATCCTTGTCGGAATGGGATCTGTTAGTTCCTCGGGGGTGGCATTCTGGGGGAGAGTAAGGGGACCCGAACCCAAAGCGAGGAGTAAGTGTGGAAACTGCCCATTTCCCCCTTTCTGGAAAGTGTGAGGTCTCCGTAGCGGGAGCCACCCCTCGTCTTCGTTTGGCACCTCAGCGGGTCCCCCTGACACAGCAAAGCGTCGCACAGAGAACCGCATCCATTCCTTCGTTGGTTTTTTGATTAGTCGATTTTATATTTTTCGCAGTTTGATTCACAAAACTTGAACAGAGAGAACAGAGGTCCCCCACATACCTCCTGCCCCCCCTTCCACAGCCTCCCGCACTATCGACGCCCCCACCAGAGGGTGCGTTCGTTACACCTGGTGATCCGGCATCGACACCAGGGCTCGCTCTCGCTGTCGTGCATGCTACGAGTTTGGGCAAATGTACGGTGACACGGACCCGCCATGACAGTACCATGCCGAGTGTTTCCACTGTCCTAGAAATCCCCCGTGCCCTGCCCATCCACCCCTCCCCGCTCCTGTCAACCCCCGATCTGGTCACCGTCCCCACAGCTCCGCTTCTCCCAGGATGTCACGGGGTTGGACTCGTAGTGTGCGGCCTCTCCGTATCGGCTTCTTTCACTTAGAAATATGTGTTGATGTCTCCTCCGTGTCTTCTCACGGCTTCAGAGCTCATGTTCTTAGCACTGAATGTTACTCCTTCGTCCCGTCCCCTCTCGACACAGGCCTCTCGCTGTCTGCAACCCATCCCCATATCCCAGAGTCCCCGAAACAGCTGCAGTGGGCCAGAGCCTCCCCCTTAAACCGTGGCAGTCAGAGTGTATTTCTCTTACTAGGCCTTCATTTTATTTTTAAAATGGGAAATTTCGATGGGAATGAACAGACAGGCTCTTCTTGCTAGAAAGCAGTGTCCACATGCATTTTCTCACCCCGTCCTCGCCCAGACCCTGGGAGGGGATCCCAGTTACCACGGCAGGAGAAGGACTCAGCCAGGTGACAGGACCGGCGAGCGGCCCTGGGGGGTCAGAGCCCGGGTCATTCGCACGGCACAGGTGTGTCCCGCCCCCACTCTGCCTCTCTAGGCCTCTTAGGCCTTCTCCGCGTCTTAGGCTTTGACTGTTCGCAGCTTTTAGGGTTCTTTAAAGGGAGAGACTGTGACGGTGATGACCCAGCACAGCACAGCTCTGGGGTCTCGTGGAGGCTCCAAACACCTGTGACACTCCAGGAACTCTGGTGCTTAAAGAGAGGTACAGGTGTCTTTTTGTTTGTCTTTCACGTTCCTTTTGGATTTCAATTCTCCACGATATTCCTGTCTTTCTGCTAGAAAAAAGTAAGAGGTAGGCGTGTGTGTGTCTGGGGGATGATATCAAAAGCATGATGAGCACTGGGGCTTCGCAAACATCGGGATGGGGTGCACGCAGGCTTGTCCTCTCGGTATCTTACGAGAGATATCGATGTGTGATTTTCTCAAAATCGTTGCTCTCACATCTCTCTGAGTCCCCTGAGCAGAGTGCCTACAAAATACAGAGCTCCCCACCCAGGTGCCCACCCTGGGCTCTCAGCCAGGGTGTCCCAGACGGGGCCGGGGGATGCCCACTACCCCCTCCACATCACCCTCGGCATCAGCACACCTGCCATGCAGACTCCTGAAGCACGCAAATCAGATCAAGTCAAGCCACAGGTGACCCGCCCCTCCACCTACGGACGCACGCTGCCAGCACCCCGTTCCCGGACACTGTTCAGAGGAGCAAGAGGGGCGTCGGGGACGGAACCCGCGGGGCTCCGCTCCGGTGTGGCTGCACGTGAAGGGCCGGAGCCACCCCGGGGAAGCCTCCCGTGCCAACCGCGACGAGTGTCTTCCACCCACGCGCAGGTGCCGTGTGACATTCTCTGTTACACGCACGAGAAAATCGTGACTCTCATTCGCGGTAATTGCCTCTCGGCTGCAGGATTAGAAGCTGAAGATGGTGGCGGACGTGAGCTCTTGGCCAGCGTCCAGAGTTCCAAGCCGTGCATCTGGCCTTACGGTTTCTGTGCCATTCCCAACACAGGGGAGGCCCCCGTGTGCAGAGGGCTGGCACCCGACGGCGGACGGCTCCCCACCTCCC
>NW_011889256.1:31633-35136 GCF_000151845.1 Pteropus vampyrus | reverse complement strand
AAATAGTTTCACTAAACTCTTTGTGGAATCGCATGGATTTGGCAAGTCCCAGTACGGATGCTCTCAAGTCAATTAGAGGACACAGAGGTCTCCCCATTATTCCTCCTGAATTGATCAGCGGTCACCTGTCCTGCGTACGTGCTAACAAGATCTCTTCACGCAGGCGCTAAGCGTTCACTCGGCCATTCAGTAAGTATTAGGACCTCCTTGCGATGTTCCAGACACGGCTCTAAGTACTGAGGATGCAGCAGGGAACCACAGAGAGCCCCTTTTCTCTTAGAGTTTACATTCCCTTTGGGGAGACAGATAAGACAGAAGGAAATAGACTAGGATAAACAGACAGAGGGACGAGGGCTGTAGCAGCCATTGGCGCAGTCAGAGAAAACCTCTCCGGGCATCTGAACAGAGACCCAGTGAGCCTGGGAGAGAGCCGGTGGCTCAGCTGAGGGAAGGGCACGGCAGGCGGGGGTGGCCGACCGGACGCAGGAGGATGCTCGGCTCGTGGAGGGAAGGACAGGGCTGGTGTGCAGGAGTGGAGCCGGCCGGGGCGGGGAGGGAGGAGAGGAAGCTGGAGAGAAAACATGGCCATCAGAGCATGAGAAGAACTCGGGGGGCCGAGCATGTCCTTGAACGAAGAAGCACGACAGCCAAGGGCCCGGAGCCCATCCCCCAGCTGCCAGCACATCTGGTGAGAGACGTTCTAACAGCTGAATCCAAAGGTAAAGACCGATGATCTTCACTTATTTTTCTTGATAATTAAAGAAATATCTGCCGTATTGAATGAAAGAGCTAAATTTTGAAGCCTAAAATATCATTAGTTTCCTTCGAAGACATCTTAACGTGCTAATAAAATTTCTGTGCCCAACGTTTTGTTTATTTCCAAACTCTGGTGGAAAAAAACCTAAAAGAAGGTGGGAAGATCGGTCCTCGTCAGTAGGGAAAGCCGTAGAGCTCTAGGAAGGAAAAGAGAGACTTGTCTGTGTGGCGATACGGAGGAAGTTGTGGCACGTGGACGATGCCCCCGTCACCCAAAGATATCCACACTCGAATCCGCCGAGCCTGTGGCTGTTACCTCGCTGCAGGAACTGCTCAAAGCAACGATGAGGGAAGCTGGAGGCCGAGAGTCTCGTCTTCCTGCTCAGCTCGACTCCCCCAGGAGAAGGAATTTATCTCCCGCTTCGTGGAGAGTGGAAACCCAGAGACGTACTTGTTATCACGGGGGCAGAGAGTCTAAATCTCGACATTTAAAGCCGGCAGGCAACCTCTCTTACCCGATTCCTTTGGACCCTGAAGCCAAGACGATTACACCGAAGGCAGAGACAAGGCCCCGAACACCTCCTAGACAATAACCCACGTGAGGACAGGGACTGCGTCTGACCCGCGGCTGTGATCCCAAAGCTACAGCAGTACCTCACGTGCACTTGGGAGTCAATAAATATTGTTTGAAGGATGAAGGAACAGAGAAGAAGGAAGATGCATTTGAGGATTGTCAGGTTTCGTCACAGACACAACCAGAGGGTCTGCCTCGCCCTGCGGTTCTAACCATCGGACGACGCCCCGCTTCTTAGGGAGGGGGATTCTTACTCAAGAGACTGAGAGCTATGCCCCAAACAGCTTATTTCTGTCAGAGTCACTCTATACAAATGGTCTCCTCATGAGCAAACATCATATGATTGAGACGCTTTCTCCTTCAGGATGGAGATCTATAACCTCGTATTCCTGTATGAGAATGCATGACTGGCGAGATATTTTCCTAATCCCGCTTCATATTGAACCTCTAATCAACAAACACCCACGACTCCCTCGCTCCACCCCGGGGGGCACCTGGCATTCGCTCCAGAAACCTCTGACTTGAGTCTTTCTAGACAGGTTTACGAACCACGTACAGTTTCCCCAAAACCGTCTTTATGAATTATAATTGGTAATTTAAGTTCTATACATGTTCCTCAGGCTTCCGTGGAGTTCAAAGCGGGGCTTGCTCAGATGCAAGCGGTAGTCACTGTGTCTGTCTACGGGACTCAGAGGTCACTAATATCCTGTGACGTCTGTGGTTCCTAGACCCACGACCTCCTGTGAGCTTGCTAAGGTTACCTGGGAAGGATCCCAAGAGAGTAACAGGAAAATAAACAGAAGCGAACCAAACGAAAATTCATTCGAACTGTGACGCACATTTCAATTTAGCTAATATCAAATACAAAGCAATGTCGCCTAAAGTTTTAAATGGATGCTCCATTTGCCGGCGTCACGCACGGCATTCCACGTAGCTGGCGAGCAACGCCACGATGTCCTAGCGTCATTATTTCTTGCCTAGTCGGTGCACTGCGGGCGGGAAGCTGTTGCCAGTTCTCTCCATCGATGCGTCTGTGTGAGCTCTGTTTGATAATTCCACACACTGCTAAAAGGTGGAGTCCTGCCGTTTTAAATTCTCTCCTAGATCTGTAGTTGGAGGGAAATGCAGCTGTCAGAAAACACAGTCGGCTGACATCGCTCAGGTCGTTCACATCGACGTGTTTCCTGTCGCGGCCCGGCGTCCGCGGCGGCCACCGTCCATGCCCTGAGCGCGTCTCCAGCTTGGCCGCACGCGGACGCACGCGGACGGCTCTGCTCACTGCTGCTCTCCCTGCCCCGTGCTAAGTTTCGAGCTCGGTCCGGAGCCCACACAGTCTTTCGCATCTATGCTATTTCGTATTAACTAAGTCCTAGTGATCTCATTTAATTAATGACAAACGATTGTTTCGTGCTCACTGAATGGACGCTCCAGGCTAGGGCATTTACTTTCTTTTCTATAAAAGGCAGAGATGTCATGTCTGCTGGACCGGATCACAGACTGCTCTAGAGTATCTTAGAATTTCCAATATTTCAATGTATTGATATCTCTTTTGATGATGATCTTAAGGAGGCTGGAAAGAGAAAAGCTTGGGAATGTACGTTAAAATAACTCCGAAGCTATTGAAGCTTTTATTTTCTATTATTAGTCAATTTGGGGAACAATTCAAAGTTATCCTAATAATTCCCTAGGGGTAGAGGAAGATGAATTTACATAATATTGTAAAAAAGAAGAAAAAAATATATACATTCTAAGACCCAAATGGATGATTATTCAGCTTTAGGTTATCATATGGTTTTATTTTTAAGGTTTATTTTTTCCAAATATCTGGTTCTCAACTGCTGCTGTGCCTACTACCCCCAAGCACGAAGAAAAGCGTGTGTGTGGATGTTTTTTCCGTCTTTCAGTTCTGTCATGATAAGTTTAATATATTTGGAATATTGCGTGATTCCCAGATGAAAGTCACTTATGTCTTAAAATCACAAACATTCATTTTGTAATACTAAAGAGACGCATATATATGTGCATCTTTACATCAGTTTTTCACGGTAACCAACTGACACGTTAAGAAGACTAAAATACAGAGGGTCGCACTGTGGCATCTTTCGACTCTTCTCTCTTCTCGAATGCGGGCTTCGCCATGGAAACTGAACAGCAAAATAAAACCGGCTTCGCG
>NW_011889256.1:29940-30353 GCF_000151845.1 Pteropus vampyrus | reverse complement strand
CAGAGGGTCGCACTGTGGCATCTTTCGACTCTTCTCTCTTCTCGAATGCGGGCTTCGCCATGGAAACTGAACAGCAAAATAAAACCGGCTTCGCGGCACCCAAATTGCGGTTGCCCTGAGATTGTAGTACTTTTCAAACCATCCTTGAAAAACACCCGTTTATTTTTTGCAGCGAAGGGCTTTACCTCTCCGGCAGCGTAGTAATGCCCCCTCTGCTGACGCTCCTTCTCTCGGGACCGGGTAGTGCCGTGGGCACGTATCCGAAATACACACACTTATTCATTGAGGGAAACCGTTTTGTGAGCTACTGATGTCACCGTCTTAGCTGTGATAAGAGCACTTAAGATAGCGGAGCGAAAAATACGTCTGGACATGATCTGGAAAACTCCGCCCTGGCTGGAATCTGCAGGCGG
>NW_011889256.1:25067-28786 GCF_000151845.1 Pteropus vampyrus | reverse complement strand
GAGACATTTTCTCCGCATATCTTGTAAAACATCTCAAACACAAAGCCTGCAGCGCAGGGAATTGGGGCAGCTCACACGGAAGCGTTTTTTTACAACTCCACAGTTTAATTTTTATTTTCCATGTGTAAGATTTTGTAAATCAATCACTGGAGGAAAAATTGTAAAACTCGGCATTGTTTTCCTCATTATCAATCCATGGTTTTACTGCATCATTTCACCCTGGGCGTAAAAGGAACCGGAATATCGTACCCAGCTGGTGTTGAAATGGAGACCCTTGTAAACCCACACTAAATACGCACTAGATATCAAAAGGAAGTAATTACAGGAAAATTGCTCAGGCTTAAGATTACCGAAAGGTTTCATGTGTGAAATTATAATGACGAAGTGACATCCTACAACATGAAGAATCTTGGCAACCTTAGCTGGTCCTCGGAGTGTGCCCTAACGTGGAACGTTTGACCCCAGGCTGATTTCCTCCTCGTTGATGGCACTGCCGATTCTCTTCTTGTTCTAATTCTTGTTTGAAGATTCCTGATTCCTAATAACGTGTGGCAGCCAGTTCTGAGGTGTAATTATACGATATCTCATTAGTCACACGTATCCATTTCAGATGTTTCTTTTAAGCTCACATTGTAAAATCTCTTCAAACAGCAGCGACCGTGACAGCCTTTCAGGGTAGATGAGACAGTGAACTTCTGCGGGACAAGCCCCGGCTTGCTGCAGGCCAGCCAGCGTGCCAGGGACACAGAAGGGGTGACGGCGCACCTGCTTCCCTTCTCATACTGGAGCGACCGCAGGCCAAGTGCTCAGTGACCCCGACACGCGCATCGTCATCTCGCTTCGCGGGGCCTCGCGGCCGCAGGCACTGCAACCGGCTCTGCCGTGTCGGCCGTGTTCCTGGGGCTCGTCTGTCTGCTTGGGGTAAACGTGACCTACGTGCTCCCTCTTTCTCCTCCGGCTGAACCCGCTAACGTCATCGGCTTCCACCTACGAATGATGGTCCCCAAAGCAGCGCTGCAGGACTTTCCTCGTTCCGAGCTCTGAAATAATTACTGAAAACATTGCTCCTCGGTGACCTACTATTTGTCCTTTTCCCCCAAACGATCCTGAATGAGAATCATTAGCGTTCTCTCTCTCGCCTCTCTCCCAGCTCCCGACTGAATTAAACTTTTTTTTTTTTTTTCAGGAAAAGAACTGGTTTGAACGACTGGAGAGCTTGACCCAGCTTAAAGGTGGGAATAAAGGGAAGGGGGGTAAAGCGACGCTCGCAGACACTCCCTGTCTTACGTGACCTTGGGGTCTGCGCGCCATCTCTAAGCCCCCATTTCCGCCTTGCTAAACGCGGATAACAGCGATGTGTCCTTCACGGTGTTTTGTGAGGATTAAACGGTACAAGCCACTTGGAAACGAAGGCGTGATGCCGACGAGCAGGCAACACCGGCCAGTTGTCATTATCATTATCCATTATCATTACAGTTTTCCCTGCAACCTGATCGTTACAAACCCAAACGCCTAAAAGCTGTAACCACGCGCGCACTGAATGAGCCCGTCTTCCCGCTGCTTCGTGTTCTCTGAATTAGGGTACTCTTCCTAAAAAGCGGGGTGACTTGTAATTGCCAAATTTTCATTCCAACAATAGCAGATACCGATACGCCTCACAGAGAGGCTCCTACCAGGAGATGCTGACGCAGCGTCCCCAGATCCTTCTGTGACACACGGCGCCTAAACGCAGATTCATTCCAGACAATGCCGAGTAGAGGCAGGGGGCCGGGGGGGGGGGGCGGGGAGGGAGACAACGGGGAAATAATTTTGCTGAGATCTAGGAACACACAGCATTTGACTCAACAAATGGATGGTCTGTGTTCCAAAGCGCTGTTCCTGAAAGATCGTAACGCGGATGGGGTCCTGCCCAAACAGCTCACCTGCGGTTTCCAACACACCTGCAAGGTTGCGACGCATGCTTTCTTTCACCTCTCAAAGTGAGATGATGGGTTTGGGCAGGCCTGCCTTGGAATAAGTTATGCCATGCAGATATTAGTACCAAAAAAAAAAAAAAAATCCCAAAATATATTCCCGCAGGAATCTAGACTATAATCTAGATCCTAAATATCTTCTTTTAAAGTGGCAATTAGGCCCTAGCAGGCTAAGCTGAGGCCCCTCCACGGGTTTCCTGGATGCTGAATTCATGCATCCAGCCCTTTCAATAGCAGGCCGACGCCGTCCCCTCTGAAGCAGGGTGTGGGCGTCACGTGGCTAGCCCTGTTCTCAGAACCCTGGTGTCCTTGGTGACGTCAGCAGGCTGGGACAGCCTGAGAGGAGCTCAAACTTCTTGAGCAGAAGTGTGAAGATGACAAAGCTCGCTTCTCCGCAGCTCTCTCAAGCCGTGGCTTTTCCTTCCCGCCCCCACGCATCACTGGACTCGTGAGTGCACTGGGTTTAAGTCCACATCAGCTCCTTCTCGCTGTGGCTCAGAAGCACAGCGGGGGTCCTGGTGGGCTACAATCAGGGGCGGCAGCCTGCACCCCTGTATGGAGGCCCTGGAGAGAACCTCTTTCCTGCTCACCTGACTTGCTGGCAGATCTCAGTTCCCCGAGGCTGGGGAATCCAGGTCCCTCTTTGTGTGCCTGTTGTGGGCTGAGCGCCACCCTAACTTGTACCACTGCTGCAAGCCTTGGCTCCGGGCAACCTTTCTCCGTCTTCGAAGCCAGCAACGTCGCATGTCTCTGACCGTTCCTTCATAGCGGTGGCTTCCTGTCCCCTCAGCTAGGTGAGGTTCTGTGATTCTAAGGACCCTTGTGATGAGATGAGTCCACATAATCACAAGGTCGCATCTCAAGGTCCCTGACCTTAATTACACCTGCAAAATCCCTCCTGCCTCATGAGGTAACAGCCACAGGCTCGGCGGATTCGAGTGCGGATATCTTTGGGTGACGGGGGCATCGTTCACGTGCCACAACTTCCTCCGTATCGCCACACAGACGAGTCTCTCTTTTCCTTCCTAGAGCTCTACGGCTTTGCAAGAAGGAGCGAGTGGGGGATGTAAACGGGTGACAAGGATCCCGTCCACTATCGAGTCCAGGTTCTGCCTCTTCTTCATTTCTGGAAGACGTTGGCTACCGCACCACTATCACAATTCACACCGTGCCCTCTCGAGGACAGCAATATCTACGTAGTGACCCTTCCAGCCCTCTGTCCGCTCCGTGTCTGGACTTGGTCTTTGAACCGTCCTGGCCCGCACCCTTCCAAGGCCGTCCACGCGCATGGTCCTCGCTGCCAGGTGGCTCTGCCCTTCCATGACCTCGGCGTCAAGCCTCATGCTCCCCAACCCCTCTGCCCCAGTGTCACTCTCGCTTGGCTCTCAACTGCACAGCGTGTCGACACCGCCCAGACCACAGCACGATGCTCTCACCTTCCCGTCACCTCTCACGGCCCCCCTTAAACTGCAGGGACATAATAAAAATAAAAAAAAAATAAAGGGTTAGCCTCAGCGAACCCTTGTGTCGACCCACTTTTGAAGCCAGCAGCAGAAACATTCCATAAGCTGCGTTACGACATTAATTCAGCTACTTCTCTTTACTCCCACACTCCTAGTCCTGTCTAAAGGGAACGGCTCCATTTATAAACTGGACCCTGTCCCGTAGGGCTCTCCAGAGGAAAAAGAGCCAATGGAGCAGGCTGGGATGTCCTGACAGTAACTCAAACGTCTTTTTGTGGATGGA
>NW_011889256.1:15173-24973 GCF_000151845.1 Pteropus vampyrus | reverse complement strand
TCCTCCGCAGCTCTCTCAAGCCGTGGCTTTTCCTTCCCGCCCCCACGCATCACTGGACTCGTGAGTGCACTGGGTTTAAGTCCACATCAGCTCCTTCTCGCTGTGGCTCAGAAGCACAGCGGGGGTCCCGGTGGGCAACAATCAGGGGCGGCAGCCTGCACCCCTGTATGGAGGCCCTGGAAGAACCTCTTTCCCGCTCACCTGACTTGCTGGCAGACCTCGGTTCCCCGAGGCTGGGGAATCCAGGTCCCTCTTTGTGCGCCTGCTGTGGGCTGAGCGCCACCCTAACTCGTACCACTGCTGCCAGCCTTGGCTCCGGGCTTCCCTTCCCCGTGTTCGAAGCCAGCAATGTCGCATGTCCCTGACTGTTCCTTCATAGCCGCGGCTTCCTGTCACCTCAGCTTGGTGAGGTTCTGTGATTCTAAGGACCCTTGTGATGAGATGAGTCCACATAATCACAAGGCCACATCTCAAGGTCCCTAACCTTAATTACACCTGCAAAGTCCCTCCTGCCCCATGAGGTAACAGCCACAGGCTCAGCGGATTCGAGTGCGGATATCTTTGGGTGACGTGGGCATCGTCCACGTGCCACAACTTCCTCCGTATCGCCACACAGACGAGTCTCTCTTTTCCTTCCTAGAGCTCTACGGCTTTGCAAAAAGGAGCGAGTGGGGGATGTAAACGGGTGACAAGGATCCCGTCCACTATCGAGTCCAGGTTCTGCCTCTTCTTCACTTCTGGAAGACGTTGGCTACTGCACCACTATCACAATTCACACCGTGCCCTCTCGAGGACAGCAATATCTACGTAGTGACCCTTCCAGCCCTCTGTCCGCTCCATGTCTGACTTGGTCTCTGAACCGTCCTGGCCCGCACCCTTCCAAGGCCGTCCACGCGCATGGTCCTCGCTGCCAGGTGGTTCTGCCCTTCCATGACCTCGGCGTCAAGCCTCATGCTCCCCACCCCCTCTGCCCCAGTGTCACTCTCGCTTGGCTCTCGACTGCACAGCGTGTCGACACCGCCCAGACCACAGCACGATGCTCTCACCTTCCCGTCACCTCTTACGGCCCCCTTAAACTGCAGGGACATAATAAAAATAAAATTTAAAAAAATGTCAAATTCGTCTAAAACTCCTGCCCTCACAAGCTTTGTTGTTCTTGTTTGGCACAAAACTCAACCCTCGCTAAGTGCAGTCTTGTGCTATCCTGTGCCAATGCCAGGGCAGCCGCCTGTGTGTGGAGACAGCACACAGCTGGAGGACACGTCCCACTTTGAACATACGACTTAGCCTCAGCGAACCCTTGTGTCGACCCACTTTTGAAGCCAGCAGCAGAAACATTCCATAAGCTGCGTTACGACATTAATTCAGCTGCTTCTCTTTACTCCCACACTCCCTCCTAGTCCTGTCTGAAGGGAACGGCTCCATTTATAAACTGGACCCTGTCCCGTAGGGCTCTCCAGAGGAAAAAGAGCCAATGGAGCAGGCTGGGATGTCCTGACAGTAACTCAAACGTCTTTTTGTGGGTGGGTGGATGGATGGGTGGATGGATGGGTGGATGGATGGATGGATGGATGGATGGATGGATGGATGGATGGATGGAGGGGGTAGCTAGATAGCTAGACGATAATCTCATTTTAGGAATATATTCATAGCAACACCTAGACTAGTGTTTGACCAGCTATATGGGTACTGTGACCTAGTTTACAAATAAAATGACTGAAGAATACTGATCCAACAACATACCCCTCTCTCCCCCGAATCAATTTTTTCTATTAAAAAAATGTTTTCACCCTGATATCTTCCTCATTACTGTCTCATTTCTCTATCCCCATTTACAGTAAAATCTATCGACGACTTTAATTTCTTTACCCCTATTCTTTCTCCCAGGTAAGTCGGGCTTCTGTTCCCAACATCACATCGAAACTGCTTTGTGTCGAGGTCACCAGCACCCAACGCCAGGCAGTCAAAAGGTCAACCTCCAGGCCTCATCTCGTTTCTCCAGGGTTTGACACGAACTCTCCTCTTCGAATCACTGTTCTCGGGTCACCTGCAACTGCCAGAACCTGGTCACCTGGTTTTCTCCCTTTCCTGGTCTGGCTGCTCCTTGTCTGTGTCTTCTACTGACCCCTCAGTTACCTGACTTCTTAATTTGGGGGAGCCTTAGGCCATGGTCCTTGGACCTTTTCTCCATAGAAACTTACTCCTTTGATGAGCTCGTCCAACTGCTTGGCCTTAAAGACCAATTACACACTGAGTACTCTCAAATTTACCTCTCCAGCCCAGACTTCTCCTCGAACTCTAGATGTCAGTTAGAAGCCTCGGCAACCGGCGAGTCTATTCGTCCAGTTTGGATGGAGCCAAAACCGTGGCCTTTCCTTGCTCCCCATCTTTGTCTCATACTTCACATTTAACTCTTCAGCGAATTTAGTCATCGAAGTCTTCTCTAAAATGAGGGGCCGAGGGCAGCTTTTCTGTCTTTTCATAGGTAGCACACGACACAAGAAAAACTTCAAATCTGAACGAATTGGGAGTATTTGCCGCTGTATTGTATGCAATAAAAATGTCGGGCATTGAAACCAAGCAGAAAAATATAAGATAAAAAAGTAGTTATAAAAGATGATTTTGATAGAATTGGATACATTTTAATATGAATTGAATGTCAGATAACATTAAGTCATTAATGGTCATTGTTTTGCTTCGCGGTACTGGCATTGCGGTTATATGGGAGAACATCCCTTTTGTCTTGAGGGATGCACGCTGACATGTCATGGGGTCTACACGTTACACCGAAATGATTCGTCCATATGTTTTCTGTGTACGCATGTGTGCGCATATGCATGTAGGTGTGCGCGTATGCATGTAGGTGTGCGCACATGCATGTAGGTGTGCGCCTATGAAGAAAGTCAAAACCTCCCTGGAAAGACGTCATGAGTAAGTGAACATAGGTAAAGGGTATATACAGGTATCATCATAACATAGCTTTTCTAGGTGTTTAATCTTTTTTTTTTTCCAAAATAAAGAGTTAGAGGAAAATGTGTACAGAATTCAATTATTTCTGGAAACACCGTGACCAACCACACTGGTCAAAGGCTTCGCCAACTCTGGCCGATGCACAGTAAGAGCCCCCCTGGTCTTCCGCCTGCTGTCCTTGACCCCTTGCCACTACGTAATCTATTCATAACCACCATCTTTCAGAAATACGAACCACATGATGCAATACCTTTGCTCAGACCCCCCAGCCACGGAGGCCATGTTCATGATCACAAAACCCAACACGATCTCACCGCCACCAGCTTCTGGCCACCTCTGTGACCTAACCTCCTACCACTAAAGCCACACTGGTCATCTTTTCCTCCTGGAATACACTAGGCACATTTACTTCACAGACACTTTGGAAACAAACAAACAAACAAAAAACAAATAACCATGCCACTGATTCTCCTGGGACATCAGTTAAAGCAGATACGTTTTGGGTGACATGTTCGCAGAATCCAATAATAATAGTTGTCAAATCGAGTTTAAACGGGCATGTTAATGGTTTTCATTATGAGCCCTTCAGGAAAACTCCATTCAGAGAAGTTGTCGCGATTCCTGAATTCAACATAGCCGAAAAGTATATGTTGTGTTTTTTGGAAAGACCAGACATTGGGGCCATTAAAACAAAGTTTACGGTGAGCATCTGTGACCAACATCAGGACCTGCAACTCTCCATCCCTGCCCCTCCCTTCTATATACACAACCCCCAAAATCTGGGGCGTCTGGGCGGCAGCCTGGGGTTGCCTCCTCCGGAGTCTTTCTCACAGTGAATCCAGACCAGCCCAACAATGCAGCCTCCGAGAGTGGTAATTAGGGTTGTCGCTTTAAGCTGCACACGCAGATACGGCTTCTAAACTCAAACACCCTCTCTCTGTTTCACAGGTGGAGGAGGGATTTGTGCATCATGACTCAGCTCAGGAAAACGGCACTTGTCTGCCTGGCAGAAAGGGTGGGCATTCAATATAATCCCCCTCCCATCTCAGGGAGCTTCCTGAGCCTTCTGGAACTGGTCTGGGGACGCCAGCCAGAGTTGGAAGGCTCTGATGCCGTCCGTCTCAGATCCTGCCCCTTGGCAGAGACGCTGCATCTTTTGATGAGCTGCTTCCTTCTCTGTGGGATGTCAAAGGCGTCCTTGAATTTCTACGCGAAGCCCCCATCATCACATCAGGGAGCCCCACCCTCACGGCACGGGACGAGGCCAACAGAATTGAGACACCCTGCACGAAGCTCATCAAAAAATGTGTAGAGACTTGTTCCCTGGAAAAAATAACTGAATAAGGGCAAATTATACTAAAATGTCCCTACTAGACTTGCCCTTCCAGGAAATGTAAATCTAAGTTATGGCAATGCTGCGTCTGACTCATAATGATATAATCAGTTTTGGGGCCAACAAGTAGGTGACTCAAGGGTTTTGTGCTTTAAAATCCTCCATCTAGGGAGACAAACAAGCTACCCTGTCCTAGAACAGAGAGTAGGACTCACCCTTTCCAGAAACTGCCCTCCTTGTCGACCACAGGATAGATTAGCGGTGGTGACTCAGGTAACACAACCGAAAACTACTCGGAAATACGTCGTCCATGGACCTCGCCTGCAGGGGACCTGCATTCCAGAACCGTCAGGAGTTCAGATGCCTGAGCCAGGCCCTAAAAGGGAAGAGCAGCTGGGCAAGCTGAGCCGCAGCACGGCAGAGGGCTACCTGAGCAGGTCGCTAGCCCCCTGCTCTCTTGCAGCCGTCAAAGGACTGTCACGTGTAATCTTGCTATATGACTGCAGAGAAGAGAATTAGGGTCAGTTGGTGGAATTGAGATTCTGACTTATCATAAGAACTTTCTAGCAACAGCGACAGCCCAGAGGCAGATCTGCTGTTACCTGTAACCTGCATGCCCCCCATCCTTACCTGATGTAAGACCTTGAATATGTAAAGATCCAATACCTTGAAGTGTAACGTGATGCTTTAATTGTGTATCTGAAGGGTCAATTTTCTTCAGGAAGGTGAGGCTGATGGTGCACCCCCAGATGTTGAAGGTTTGCCCAGGTTCGCCCATGGCTCCTGCTTCCCAGTATCCCCTGAGATATTGGTCCCCCAGTCTCATCGCTCAGGTCTGGAAATTCTCCCGAGTCGGGTTCAAGGTCCAGAGGGAATTACAATGTCTGAGCTAAAATGAGGAGCTTCCTCTCCTTTACGCGCTGTTCTGCTGAAGACGTGGAGCCGTTACTGAGGTTCCAACCTGCTTTCTTCTCAAAGGGTTTGCTGCATGTTTTGTGGTCTGTTATCTTTTATCAATTCTCTCTCTCTCTCTCTCTCTCTCTCTCTCTCTTTCTCTCAATACATTCATTCTGCCCTGTTCTATTATTTTTTAAAGGCTTTAAGATAGCTCCCAGTACGCTGTCAATTGCAATACTCTCTCAAAGCACCCTTGCTGCCAATGACAATGACAATGACGATCCCACAGAGGTGAAAATGTATCAAGTTGAAAATTCACACAACTACCTATACCTCATAAAGCACGGGGTAGAGTACTTCGAACGGCGCCTCGAAAGAGGCCAATATCTGGCGTCTCCTACATCAGAGGGTTTTAAGGCAGAAAAAAGAATTCAGACTTTTTTGGCTACTTTTTTGTGGCTTCTAGATTTCATCGGGAAAAAAATCATTTTTCTCTATATCTTTGCAAACAGGAAATCCCACCTGCCTTGTTGATTCCATAAGAGACTAGTCACCCTGCTCTGTGTAGCTCTCCACTGATGCATCAAGCTCAGTCACCTTGTCTCGTTCCAGAACATTCCCTCTTCCCTTTGCAGAATCTATTATTATCAGCTCTTTCCAGCCAGTCTCCTTTGTCTTGATTACTCATTCCAAACCAGCCTATGGCAGCGCTTACAGCCTGTCCTGGGGACGCTGAGAAGCCAAATGCAGTGAGGGCCTTTGCCTCCCCCGGCAGCAGGGGACCCTTTGGGTCTCGCTGCTCTGAAGTGGGGGTGAAGCGATCAGCATCTCGCTGGCCGGGGAAACCAGTCCCTTGTGGAAGAGAGGGACGCAGGTGGGCCCGTGGGCCCCCCACAGGGACCGAGGAGCCCATCGGGGTTCGTGGACTCTGCCTCCGGGAGTATTCAGGCCGGTCCTCCAGCTTGTCACTGCCTCCGGCGTCACCCTCAAAATACCAAACTCACACTGACAGTCTAGTCTCCGGCCATGAGACCAGCGCCAGGTTCGGAGAACGAACGGGAACGGACTCCAGAAGACAATGACGGGGACAGAAATGACAACGTTCGTGAGTACTTTTCAGAGATGGATGAAGACACGGGATGGTTCCTCGGGAAGGACCACGTCCGCCACGTGCAGAGAGGCCGCTGCGGAGCGCAGCCCGCGCCCGGACCCGGACTCGGCGCAGGAGCCCCAGCGCCCGCGGGGGACAGGTGCAGCAGCGGGCACCTGGGTGACCTCTCAGAGCGCGCCCTCGGGGCGCCTTCCTCGCCGCCCGCCTGCGAGCAGAGGTCGGGAAACGACTGGCGGGGACGTTATAACCGTCACCGTGTCCCCTTGACCACAGACTTGCGCTCGTTTCACCGAAATCGATGTCCCCGCTGCGTCCGAGCACCTGCGTTCACCTGCGTTCGGTGGGCGCGCCCCACCCCCCGCCCCGGCTGCAGGTGGCAGCGCTCGGAGTGCGGCGGGGCGCAGAAGCCGGTTCCACCGGGGACGTCCCCGCGCCGAGTCCGCGCGCCCACCGCGTGCGCGGGTCGCTGCCAGCACGCCGAACCCCGCGAGCGCGGCCCCTGCTCCCCGGCTCCTGCCGCTCAGGTCGGGGGGCTTTCGCGGTACCACGTGCTCTGTGCGGCGAGACACGTCACTTCCGCCCACCAGTGGCATGACTGAGGGGACCCCCGCTCTGCCTCGGAACGCCCCGGGGGCGCTCCGTGCGGCAGCGCCACCTCCATCCCCGCCACCTACGAGGCCTCGCCCGGTTTTACAGGAACTTTGTGACATTCACATTTGCTGTTCTTCTCATACTTATGTCGCTCGTACTGTCTAAATAATGTACTAATGAGTAGCTTTTAAATTCTCTAAGTGTAATTTTTGATAGTCACCCAAACACATTTGCATGATATCGCCTTTTTAAAAGAAAAGTTTCTTTTACTAAAGACTGACTCCCCAGGTCAAATTTTCTCTCCAGGTAAAAGTTCTGACATGAAATCAAGAACAAAAATAAACTTTCTTTTTTAAATCTCTTCCCTCTTTTCAAAAATTCCACCATTATTTGAAGGCCTTTGGGATTGTGTATTCGAATTGATCTATAGACAAAATTCGATAAACCACAGGAGGATATAACAGCCCTTCAGGAAATGTGAATTTTTTTAGATGTGCAACTTAAAAGGGTGGACACAGAGGACACTGAGAAGGTCAGGAGGCGATGGGTATTAGAGGAAATAAATCGCATACAGCCAGGACAATCCGGCTCTGCCAAAGGCCAGTGAATTGCCGATGGGAGATCCAGTGCAAACATGGTGACGATGACTGAATCGGAATTCTCTCCTCCAAACTCAGCAGCTTTGAAGCTCGTGAGACAGGCGGTTGACTAGAATCACCACGTGGTGCCTTAGATCTCCAGGATCTGTGTATCTCAGTTGCAGACGCATCTGCAGGGCACGTGCTCGGTGTCCACACGCGTCCTGATCCTCAAGCTGAGCTCCGGCCCCCTGCAGCAGCTGCTTCTGGTCATTTTTCTTTTTCAAAGCTCCCCTCGTTCTGTATTTATTCCTTGCAACTTGGAGTTAACATGACATGAAACACACGCATCGAGTCAGGTTGTGACACACGCATGCTAGGATGCAAAACGCGGATGCTTCTGGAACATTTCTGCAAGGGGAGGACGTTGCACGTCGGATCCGCTGCAGGTGGCCATGCTGTGCTAGTGGCACGCACGGCCCGCCGGGGGGTCTCAGAGAAGGAAGCGCTCGCACCTCCTGCAGGTGGGAAAATGGCTCACGGAGGCCGTGCCTCTGGCTCTGTCTTCAAAGCACGTGTGAGATTTCTGCAGTAAGGGAAGATGGCGAAGGCCACGTCCAGGACGACCCTCCAGCAGAGCGGTGCCCAGCGCTTCCGAAATCCGCAGAAGAGCCCCTTAGTCTTCCCTCGTAAACTACCAAATTTAATTTTCACATAAAATGTCACTGGTCTTCTCACTCGGGGTTCATGAAGTGCGTGTTTGTGCGTGTGCAACTGTAGCTTGTTGGAATGAACTAATCTGCGCTTCCACGCCGACGTGACACATTTCTGCCCCCGAGTGAAGAAATGTAATGTTTCTCTTCAGTTTTGTTGCTGTACGATGAAAAGAAATGTAATTCCTGAATTTCTTGGGATGACTCGTGTAGCCTGATGAACTGTTGCTTTAAGAAAAGGGATATTGAAAATAATTTCCAAAAAAGAGAATGGCAAAATCATACTGATGTGTCATAAAGATACCTCGATGGCATTTAGGGTGACGAGACACTGGACGGAGGATGAGAGGAGGGCGGAGAGCTGTGAGGACACGTAGGGATGTAAGGAGGGCCTGGCCTGGGGCCTGTGGGCGCACCGGGCAGAGCCGGATGCTCGGTGCCCTGCCCCAAGCGACTGGCAGCCAGGTTTAAAATAAGCCAGGAATATGGATGGAAGTCTGAGATTTTAATAAAACATAGGAAGAGAACGCAAAACTGGGTGTCCGAGCTGCGTGGGGCAGGGGCCGGGGCCGGGCGCCAACGGACAGCAGGAAAGCTGAGAAGCGGGCCGGGAACGCTGGCTGAAGCTTCGCCATCAGAACCTGGAACTGCACGAATGTTCGTCCACTGAGGAACATGGAGTGTCATCCTCCGTGATTTCAAAAGAGGGCGGGAATCAAGTGAAATAAATAAGTCTGTGAGAAACGCTGAAATGTGAAGGGAGTGACACGGAGAGGGGACAGGAGTGACCACTGGGGCCCAGCGGTGCCCGGCCGTCCTGTGCTGAGCCCCGGGTGCTGTTCGGACAGCGTGGCGGCTGCTCCCGGCTCTGCCCGACGGTTCACCCAGGCATTCATGATGCAGAAAGACTCTTGAATCTCTGTACAGAAAGTGTCTTTCTCTCTTTTAGTGTTAAACATTTCTTTTTTCTTGAAACATTGGGTTTTTCTCTTCAGTAAACCATCAGCATTTTTCCCCTAAATGGTTTACACTTTGCTATGTTGAAATCTAGTTCGTTTTTCTCTTCATTTATTTATTAATTCGTTTGTTTATCCAAAATTCCAGTCGACCTTTCCTGGGCATTTACTATATGGTGAGTTCTTTGCCCCTTTTAATGCATCGAGGGCCATTTCTCATGCTCTGTGACTCTCCCATGGGGCACACACGTGAATGGGGACAGTGGTGACAACAGTGGCAGGGTTATTTTGCTGAACGGGGGCCTCCTGATGTCTCGGTCACGCCCCATACACCTGCCGGAAGGAGGGAGACCATTCTTATGTCCGCAGCCAGCACGGTGACAGGAGACAGCAGAACGAAAGCCAGCCCGGACCGAGTCCCCCACCCTGCCTCAGCGCCGCCACCGAACACGCGTGCAGCCTTCGGAGACCTCAGGCGTCTCCGCCGAGCAAGTCGAACGTCCGCGTCCCTCATGGGACCCGCCAGCGGGCTGGGCGCCCGGGGCAGCTTCCCGACTCCCCGTCCCACGCGGGCCTGTCGGGCCCCGGAGCCTGTCCTGCCCTCGCCCACGGCCCTGCAGATGCCCTCGGCCTGAAGACGCGGACGGGGGA
>NW_011889256.1:7499-14398 GCF_000151845.1 Pteropus vampyrus | reverse complement strand
GTGCGGAAGTTGTTAGTTTGACGTAGTCCCGTTTGTCTATTTTGCTTTTGTTATTTGTGCTTTCATTGTCCCGTCCAAAAAGTCATTGCCAAGACCACTGGTGAAAGAAATTAAAGGCACGAAGAGACCCCAGCCACCCCGCATTCACGGGGCAGAGCCCTCAATGTTGACGAAATGCCCACATCACCCAAAGCAATCTAGGGACTCCATGTGATCCCTATCAGTGTCCCAGGAGAGCTTTTTAAAGGAATAGAAAAAAAAATCCTAAAATGTGTATGGAACCATAAAAGACCCTGAATGGCCAAAGCAATATTAAGAAGGAAAAGAAAAAAGAAAAAAAGCTGGAGGTAGCGCACTTCCGGGTTTGAAAATATGTCACAAAGTTATAGTAATTAAAACAGATAGCACTACAAAGAGACAGATGTATAGACCAACAGGATAGAATGGAGCCCAGAAATAAACTCACGCCTAAATGGTCAACTGATTTTTAACACGACTATCAAAAATACACGACGGGAAAAAGACAGTCTCTTCAACGAGTGGAGCTGGGAAATCTGGACATCCACGTGCGAAAGAATAAAGTTAGGCCCTTACCTTACACTGTACACAACAACCGACTCAAAAGGGATCAAAGCTTAGACTTGAGACCTGAAACTGCACAACTCCAACAAGAAAACAGAAGAAAAGCTCATGACACAGGTCTCGGCCGAGCCGTTTTAGGCCCAGCTGGCTGATCCTCCACGAGACCCGCGTGGTGGGGGGAGGGACAGCAGCCTGCCTCGCTGGCACCTAGTGCCATTTGGCCTGAGAGGCACAGGGAGGGATATGAGGGGAGAGACCAAAAACGCTGCGTTTGTGTTTTTTAATAGACCATATAAAAGGCTGGCATTGGAAACGCTCAAGCTAAAATGCTATTTTTTTAAGTGAATATGTTTGTATCTGTGTTTACTTAAGGACAAGGACCGAGGAAAGGAGAAAAACCAGTTGCGTTTCTTAAGAGAGTGGAATTGTGTGAACAGGTGCTTTTCGTTTCGTTTGGGCCGGGAAGAAGCAGGGCGTGGAGGGACGGCTTCCCAGTAGAGCTGGTGGGACACGAGTCTTTAAAACGGCGGGTGTTAGGTGAGCGGGGAAGAAAAATCCAAGCTAACGTGACATGGTGCAAACTGCACACACAACATGCATGCAAAAATACATGTATACACGCATACACGCACACGCGCACATGCACACATGCACGCAATGCACCTGTGTGCATGCACATGCATACGTAGCATGCACATATACACAAGCATGCACACACACATGCATGCATACACACATGCACGCACGCATACACACACATGCATGCAAAAATACATGTATACATGCATATGCACGCGCACACATGCACACATGCACACAATGCACCTGTGTGCATGCACATGCATATGTGCACATGCATATGTACACATGCACATATACACAAGCGTGCACACACACATGCATGCATACACACATGCACGCACGTGCACACACACGCATGCATGCATAATGTTTTTTCCAGCTACACAGACTTCCACATCCCGGGCCAGCACAGCTCACATAAAAGGTGGTCCCGCCTCCCCACCACGGAAGACTCACAATGCGCACAGCAGAGACTTTCTGCTATTCTGCGTGATCTACGTGCGGCAGACCACACAGGCCAGAACACACTTCTCATCTAGCACCAACCACAGATGTCGACACCCACCCTTGGGGTGCGAGAAAAGCTGCAGTGGCTCGGGGCTGTCGCACTTTGGAACGAAGACTCCCCTGCCAGCCGACACGGGTTGGTGGCTCCCGCTGATCTGACAGCGGTCCCCGGAGAGCTGGGGGGGGGCACGGCAGCACGGTGTCATCTGAGCCGAAGTCCCATCGGAGGCTCAGCCGTCAGGGCTCCAGTCCCGTGTTGCCAGCACCCCGCAGCACCACTGGTATCAAAGACTAAAAGGCAGGGATGATTTATTTTTAATCTCCCATCTACGTCAGCTCCGCCCTAAACACTGCCACGTTTTGCACCGTATTTTGTGAACGCTCTGAAAGATGAAGAGGTCCCTGCACTTAACGCTTAAGGAACGCAGCGGCTTGCTAAATTTAATTCTCCAGATGCCATGGAATACATCTGGTCACAGAGAAAGAATCGGCTCGGGGCAGAGGGCCGCAGGGTGAACCCTGGCCAAGGCCAGAACGTGGACTCTGGCAGAACAAAGCACTGCGGTTCAGAACGCTTCGTTACGAGGTCTTGTGGTCAGATCACCTAGCATGACACAGTGTCCCCGCTGTACAGAGACCCTGGGATTTGCAGAGCGTGGGACAGGACCGGGATTGAAGTGGGGACGAAGACATTTGTTTAAGAGACGTCTTCCTCCGCAGAGCGGCCACATGGACCTGCAGAACCGCAAGGCAGGCCTCAGCCATGATGCGGGTTGACGGCTGAGCCCGAGACTCCGAAAGCACCCAGGCTCGCCTGCGCAGCACCCCCGTTGTCGGCTGGTCCCCGTCGCTTTGGGAAACGCCCTCCCCTGCGGGTTTCGATCGGGCAGAGCCACCACCCCTCTGTTGTCTGTGCCAGGATGGCAGCCCCGGGCCCGGCCACACGGCTCCCTCATCTCAGGACCAAAGAGGACGCGCAGGAGCATGTCCGACAGAGTCCACGGGGCCCGAGGCCTGGACTTGGCTTCGGGTGTTGGTCAGGGACACGGTCCGTCCACAGGCGTCACTCAGTGTGGGGAACCGAGGCCGGACCCCTGCAGTGGCCACCGTGCAGGGGGCCCGTCTGAGGGTGAAGCCAACGCAGGCGGCACAGACAGGGGGAGAGGGAGAAGCGGACAGTGTGCTGACAGCAGCTGGCCGTAAGCAGTGAGCCCGGACCGTCGCAGAGATGAGAGCTTTCTCCGAGTCCTTTATTTCTTCTCAGCCGGCGTGACTGGGTTTTGTCAGTTCAACAGAAATAGTTCTGTCCGTGACAGACTGTGGCAGGCAGGATTTCGTGCCCCACAATCGTGAGCCTGTGCATAGGTTACGTTACACAGCAAAGGGACTTCACAGGTGGCAGTGACTTCGAAACAGGGAGATTATCCAGGATTACGCGGGTGAGACGGGGAGTCGCCCAGGTGAGACGGGGAGTCCCCCGGGCCCTCAGAAGCAGGGGGGAAGGCGGAGCTGTGCGGAGGGACAGGTGGCAGGAGAGGGGCCGGGAGCACCGCAGGTCCTGACTCTCAGATGAGGTGCCAGAAGCTGGGACGAGGGAGACCGCCAGCAGGAAGCGGGACCTTGGGCCTGGGACGAGCCGGGAAGCCATGGCGCCCCGGAGCCTGCAGAAGGGGTGCAGCCCTACCCACACCCCCGGTTCGGCTTCAGGCACTCGGGGCAAAGAAACCAACTGAGCCCCGGACTCGGTCCTGCGGGACCGCGAGTCACACGTGTGGCCGCTTTTGTGCGAGCCTGCGTGGCAGTCACAGAAAAGCAGGACACACACATCTCCACGCACGTCCCCCGGTGGGACCCTCCGCCGGGAGTGCCCGTGTCCACTGGGACTGCACGGGACAGCAATGCTCAAGAACGGAGCCGAGCCTGTCGCGGGGACCGCTGAGCCCACGGGCATCTTCAGCCACAGGAATGGACGGTCTGGGTGGGTGGCCCCGGCCCAGGGCGCAGACCTGAGCTGCTGCGCCCACTGTCAGCCCAGAGACACCGGGACCTGCTGTCACTGCAGACACTGGTCCTTCTGGAGACGTGTGACCCCACGGCTCCCCGCTGCTCCCGGTGGCCAGTGTTCCCTGAGGTCAGGCCCGTCTTCCCTTCCTCGCCAGGAGTCACAGAAACGGACGCACTGTGGGTCAGACCGGCAGTCAGCAAGGGGGTCACCAAAGGCCGTTTGAAGGGCTGATGTCCCGTTCTACTCTGCGGACCTGGAGGGCCTCAGCGGACGCCGAATCTGCCGGCACCTTCTCCGTGGACCTCCATCTGCGGAAGTGTGAGCAATAAAGCCCCGTTGTCCACAAGCCGCCCAGCCCGTGGCGGTCTGTGACAGCGGCCTGCACAGTGGTTACGAGCCTTCCCTCCAGAAACCACCAAGGAACCCGCCCTGGCCAGTGCTCATGTGCATCTGTATGTGTGTGCGTCCATGTGTGTGTGTCCGTGTGTGTGTGTGTGTCCGTGTGTGTGTCTGTGTGTGCGTGTGTGTGTGTCCGTGTGTCTGTGTGCACATCCATATGCACATCTGTGTGTGTTTCTGTGTACGCCCATGTGTGCGTCCGTGCGTGCGTCCGCGTGTCGGGGTGTGGAGGATGGGGGTACACTGCTCAGAAGTGGGGTGCTCATCGCAGCCTCTCCCTCACTGCTCCCTCACATTCATGCTTTCACAAAAGGGCATGAAACAAACAAAAAAATTCGTGCAGGACAAAGAATAGCGTTTTGCTGTCACTGTTTTAAACTGGCGGATATTCCTGCAGCGACCAGCGAGTGGGTGGCACCTGCCCCCGGCCT
Source organism: Pteropus vampyrus (assembly GCF_000151845.1). Classification (NCBI taxonomy): domain Eukaryota; kingdom Metazoa; phylum Chordata; class Mammalia; order Chiroptera; family Pteropodidae; genus Pteropus; species Pteropus vampyrus. The sequence continues at coordinate 9,892 of NW_011889256.1, read as the reverse complement.
CGGCGGAGGGGAGGGCTCCGCGCAGCGAAGGGCACGCGCTCTGCAGTCAGAAACTCTAGGCTCGGACTTCAGCTTTTCGACTGACCGACTCTGATCTTAGAAAGTTACTTATGCCGCCGTTTCGCGTCGGATTCCTAGCACAGTCAGGAAGACCGAGCATTTCGATGCCCCACATTCAGAGCGCCCAGCGCCCTGGCGACGGCCGGGAGGGGCCAGGGCGCGCACGCGGTGCAAGGTCAGCGGGTCCCGTCCCCTCGGGAGACGGTGCCCCACACCCTTCCAGGGCACGCGTGCCGCCCGCTCCCTCTCCGCCTCCAGGATGATGAGGAAGAGAGGCACGTTCTCCCTTGGGACTCCCAGCATGAAATAAGAAAGGGAAATGTGCTCTGACTTTTCACGTAGCCATGCGGATACCTTCTCCCCGCATCGGATGTGGGAAAAAGATTTCTGACATGAGGAGTCAGAAAAATGAAGATGTTCTCTGAAGAATAATGAGCGAGGAAGTGCCTGTGCTTTCAGCCCGGGTCCCAGGACACGTCGTCCGGTCCGGGGAGGCCCGCAGGGGACAGACTGCAGTCGGCTGGCGGGAGAGGGGGGCCGGCGCTGGAGGCAGGAAGCACAAGCGAGCTGCACACAGCTGGTCGGAGTGAGAACCGACACCGAGATCTCAGTGCACAGCCCAGTGGAAGTCGTTCTGGGGAATCTATGCCTTGGACTTTTTAAGAGCTTCAGGGTAATCTCGGCAAGTCAAGTTCTCTCTTACGAATGCGTGCGACAGGACACACGGGGTGAGTGATATCCTCGGGTCCTGGGTCGTTCTGTCACTCACTCTTCATAAATCAGACAAAAAGGTGGTGAAATACAGTGCATGGCCAGAACGCACCTATTTATTCACAGCCATCTTGCTTCATTCATAAAAACACAGAGGGAATAGATTTGTCTGTTCCGCTTAGTTTCATTCATTCTCTCCCCCTGTCGTTAACAGCACCAGAAAATCACACTGGATAATGCGTCAGGACGCAGTGCGACGCCGAAGCCACCCTGAGCCAGCTCAGGATTAGATGGGCTGCATCTAGCTCTTCGCTTCGTGAGCCTCAGATAATAACTCGACAACAGACAGCCACATGCGGCTTCGCACATAGTGATGCCGCAGCTAAAGGAACACATCTAAGGTAAAGGGACACGCGTGTGTGTGTGCGTGTGTGTGTGTGTGTGTGTCTGCGTCACCCTCGCATACACACGTGTTTTCTGACCAAGATCAGGAGCTGCCAAGAAGCCCACTCAAAAGAGGCTAGAACGTTGTATCACGTTTTCTGCTACGGCCTCTTCTTCAAAAACGACGGTATCGTTTGCACTGATCCTGATTCACTCGCCCGCACGCGAGCGCCCCCTCCAGCCTCCTCGGCTCCCACCTGCCTCGTAGTGTAGCACACAGACACACTCGGATGCACCCGCACACGCACAAAAGCCTCCCGCACGCACGCACACAGCAGCCTCTGGAACTTACCCACCAGGGGTCGTGCCACGAGGGAGGAAGAGAGAAAAGGCACGGAAGGAAAGAGCGAGCAAAGCCAAGCGAATCGTCGGCCCCTTCTTCGGCAAATGCCCCTCCGACCCGCACCCGCCCGTCATGACTCTGCATCTCTCAGCTGAGGCGCTGAGTCCTGCCCTGAACTCGCCTCGGCAACGGGAGGGAAGGAACAGAGCACGGAGCACCCGTGCTCATAAATAATGTTGTGCGCTGTCCAAACGAATGGAAGAGCTTCCAGCATGTTCTCCGTGAGCCTCTATCTCCACCCTAACCTGCAGGCATTAAAATTCAAGGATATTCAAAAGAGAAAGAGGATTTAAAAACACGTCGTCTCAAAATCAGAGAATGTTAAAACTGAAAGGTCCTCAAGGTCCCACTGCTCGGCGAAAAGCACGCCTGCTCAGCGCCTGCGGGGGCCTGTGCGACACGGCCGCCCCGCACCCCTCCCGCCCCCTCCCGCGCCCCTCCCCCGCCCCCGCCAGGCGCACAGTTCGCCTCTCTGTTCCCCGGACGTCGTCAGGGTTTCCCGCCTCCGCCATCCGTTCGGGATGGTGTCTCCCAGGCTCCTCTCCCGACTGCGGGAACGCGGACCGCTCACGCGCGTGGCCACGGGGGCCGTGGCGGACACGCGGCTGTGGACAGCGTCGTCGCCGTGTCCAGTCCTTGCTTTCGTCTTGTCTGCTGCTGTTCTCGGCGGCGGCGTTTCCGCCTCGCTCCCACATCAGACCGTGACATCCGGCGGCCCTGGGCCACCCTGTCTAAGGTGTCGGAGACCACGCGACGGCGGTGGCTGGGCGGCGCAGGCCCCAGGTGCGCGAGGCTCAGGTCAGGAGCCATCCTTTCCCTTGGGTAGATTCAGGTC
>NW_011889256.1:4122-4534 GCF_000151845.1 Pteropus vampyrus | reverse complement strand
GGAATGTCAGCAGGACTATGAAGAATCCGTTGCCTTTATAGGGTGAGAGAAATTGAAAACGGCCAAGTAGAAGCAAGCACGGCCTGGCCGACAGGCCCCTAACCTGACAGAACTGCCCCCCACTGGAAGCGCGCTGCGTCGTGCTTGGGGGTGTCTGTTGGCACGAGCTTTCATCCCCCTTCCTGCCTTGCCTGTCTGAGCATCACAGAGTCAGGAAGCCCGGGGACTTCGTGCCCAGAACCTCCCTCCAGCAGGGCCCCTGTGGAGACCCCGCCTGGTCCAGAGAACTTAAAATCTTGCGGTTGCAAATGGTCCCGCACCAGGCGGCAGAAAAAAGTTAGACTCTACATTGTTGGCCTCGTATTATATCTGAAACTTATTTTTCCAAATCAATACATAGTTGAAGATGTCC
>NW_011889256.1:3587-4072 GCF_000151845.1 Pteropus vampyrus | reverse complement strand
GCCCCTCCAAGGCCGAGCACGACACGCTGGGGGAGCGGCCGCGGGGAGCAGCCTCGCGCCCTCGTCTTTACGTGTGGCAGTACGAGAGTGTGCAGCGCTGTAGCCATTTGCTCAGTGTCCCACCGTGAGTCCGTGGCAGAAATGGCACAGAAACCTGGTCTCTTGGCTCTTCACTTGGTGTAATTTTCACTGAACACAGCAATATCAAGAGAAGCAGAGTACAGGATGCAACTCAGTGCTGCTGGCGAGCTGACCGCTCCTGCCTCCCCCTCACTAGCCACCGTGTGAGCCCCGCCCGCCCACCCTTCAGCAGCACCCCCAGCGGGCACACCCCCAACACGCCCTGGGCCCTCCGTCAGCCTCAAACAGACGCAGCCTCTCCATGTGTCACTGCATGCTCAACCGGTGGCGCTGGCCTCCTGCCATACCTCACTCCACCCCACAGGCTCTCCGGCTCGGCGCCGCGGCACTGGGCATCAGCGAAC
>NW_011889256.1:420-1307 GCF_000151845.1 Pteropus vampyrus | reverse complement strand
CACCAGGCGGCAGAAAAAAGTTAGACTCTACATTGTTGGCCTCGTATTATATCTGAAACTTATTTTTCCAAATCAATACATAGTTGAAGATGTCCAAGCACAAGAAAACAGGACTCTCTGCATGAGAATAGTCAGAAACGACAAACGAAAGAATAAAATCTACCAAAAAATACTGGTTTATCAGTCACGGATTATTAGTAAAATAGTCTTGCTATATTAAAATAAATAAAAGAGAAGCTTAAAAATTATCTAAGGCTACGGCCATGCCACCCTGCACTCGCCCGATCCCATCTGATCTCGGAAGCTAAGCAGAGTAGAGTCTGGTTAGTAATTGGATGGGAGACCACCCAGGAAGACCAGGTGCTGTAGGCGTAAAAATTTAAAAATAAGGGATTGTAAGCTTACAAGGTCCTTGCAACCTGTGAAGTCAACCAAGAGTTGCCTTACCTAAAAAATAATAATAAAAACAAAGAAATAAAAATAAATAAAAAATATCTTAGGGAGTGACAATGACATAGCAGGTTAGAAAACTTACAATAAATTATTAGAGTAACTGGAATAAAATGACATAGTAGATTAGAAAGAAAATAAAAATTAAAAATACAGCCTTAAAAATAAAAACTGAAAAGATAGGGTCAAAACTATATTAGACACAGCTAAAGATAAAATTGATGAATTATAAGACACATCAAAAAAAATTATTGAGATAGCAAAATATAAAAAGATAAGGGAAAATCGAAGATAGACTTTGTGTGCATGTGTGTATACATATTTATGTGAGTGTGCATGAATGTGTGAATGTGTGTGTGCATCTGTGTATACATATTTATGTGAGTGCGCATGAATGTTCGTGTGAATGTGTGTGTGCATCTGTGTATACATATTTA
>NW_011889256.1:0-370 GCF_000151845.1 Pteropus vampyrus | reverse complement strand
GTGTGAATGTGTGTGTGCATCTGTGTATACATATTTATGTGAGTGCGCATGAATGTTCGTGTGAATGTGTGTGTGCATCTGTGTATACATATTTACGTGAGTGCGCATGAATGTTCGTGTGAACGTGTACGTGCATGTGTGTATACATATTTACGTGAGTGCGCATGAATGTTCGTGTGAACGTGTGTGTGCATGTGTGAATACATATTTATGTGAGTGTGCATGAATGTTTGTGTGAACGTGTGCGTGCATGTGTGTATACATATTTATGTGAGTGTGCATGAATGTTTGTGTGAATGTGTGTGTGCATGTGTGTATAGAAAATACCTGACCACGATAACAAAAATCAGGACAGGGATAAATAAAAATC
>NW_011889255.1:307269-308094 GCF_000151845.1 Pteropus vampyrus | reverse complement strand
TGACACATTTGCTATTATGTGTGAAATATTAATTTTAAATTTAGAAATATGAACAAAAGCTTAATATCACTATAAAGTAGCTCAGATTTACCTTTCTTATTTGGGATTTGGCTGAATATTTTTCACAAAAGAGAGATTAAATATTTAAATTACTGTAGGTGAAACCACCTGTTTCATCAAAGATATTCAAGACACCTTCAAAATATTGTTCTTTTTATGATCCAGCAATTGCACTTCTGGGTCTTTATCCAAAGAAAACCAAAACAATATTCCATAAAGATCTATGCACCCCTATGTTCATGGCAGCACAATTTACAATAGCCAAGAAATGGAAGCAACCTAAATGCCCATCAACATACAATTGCATGAAGAATTTATGGTTCCTATATTTAATGGAATAATACTCAATCATTAAAAGAGAATGAAATCCCACCATATGCAATGGCATGGATGGACCTAGAGGTTATTTCACTGAATGAAATAAGTCAGAAAGAGAAAGATAAATACCATATGATTTCAATTAAATGCGGAATCTAAGGAACAAAAAGAACAAACAAATCACAAATGACTCACAAATATAGATGACATTTTGGTGATGGTCAGAGGGGAAGGGGGTTTGGGGGCTGGAAGTATGGGGGGGAAGGGTTAAAGAAGTACAAATTAGTAATTACTAGAAGGTCACAGGGATGGGTAGCACATCACAAGGATTGGAGTCAGCATTAATGTAATGGCTAGGTGGAGAGTCAGAGGAAAGAGCAATCAGGGAATCGTTTTATAAATTATACAAATGTCTAACCAATGTACTCTGTACTTGAAACTAATAAA
>NW_011889255.1:304482-305694 GCF_000151845.1 Pteropus vampyrus | reverse complement strand
TACTCAGTCTACCTAGAATTCTCTTTTTTGGAATCGAATGCACAGGGCATCTTATTTCTTAGACATGAGTTGGGTGTCGGGCAATACTATTTGAGACCATCCAAAATCAACACACATCCAATTTTTACCTTATCTACTATGAATGCTCTGTGTGGAAACTATGTTCCTGTTAGACTGAGATCTTAAATTTTTTTTTTTATATTCTCCAGCCCTGTGGAACAGTTGTAATATATGTTCTGATGACAAAATATGATCTTTACATAATAAACTAATATGTTATCTGTTTCTTCATGACCACCTGAGCAATCCTGAGGTTTTGCTGTTGAATATATTAAGCATATTGCAAATGATTAAAATTTTAACCCAAGATTAATCTTAATGGGGAGATATTTTTCCTGTCTTATGCATCATATCACCAACTTTTCCCCTTTTCCCTTTACATCTTTAAGGTGTGAATACTTTCCAACTTTACTTATAATAAAAATGGGAATCTAGGAGAAGTCCAGCTGAGATCATGGAAAAGATGCCGAGCAAATAAGCTTCAATTCTGGGAAAGACAGATTTTTTTCAACACTTAAATTATGTAAGAATCTTGAGTTGGGATCAATGTCTCATGATAAAAATTGAATATTGCTTCCTATCACTTAGTAAATAGTGATTTCTAAGGATTTATGATTAAGAAGAGAAAATATTTCCAAGAGAGGGACCTTTTACAGTCATGTGATATTAAAGCGAGTGACTAGGAAAGTTAATCACAAAGTGCCGGGAGCCATATGCTGTCACAGAAGGCCAGTGAGGAACAGTGGGTGGTGAGAGGCTTCACAGGGGAACCAGGTGAGACACAGCACACACAGTGAGAGGCCAGCCAGAGCTGAGCTACTGTAGAAGCACATTTGAGAAGTAGCTCAGAGAAAGGAAGTTCTAAAGCCTCATAATTAGCACAGTGTAGTATTATGCATGGTTAGAGTAGAAATTATGCATGCCACAGAGTAGAAATTCCAGAATAAGGTCAAATACAAGTGACAACTTATCATATAATAGGGATACCAAATTGGCAAAGTATGGACTTACAAAAGAAATTCTATTGGAAAAACTTGGCGGCCTTACAGGAAAAATAAGCTCTTCTTAGTATCTTCTTCTACAGCAGAAAAATGTCCAAATGATACACTGGTTTAAATATGTTAGAGAGTGAAATGACATAAGTATTCTAGA
>NW_011889255.1:300821-304432 GCF_000151845.1 Pteropus vampyrus | reverse complement strand
AGCTCTTCTTAGTATCTTCTTCTACAGCAGAAAAATGTCCAAATGATACACTGGTTTAAATATGTTAGAGAGTGAAATGACATAAGTATTCTAGAGAACAGATTTTTATAACTTTGGAGTAAGGAAAATTTAACTCAAAATTTAGAATGCAGGACCCAAAAATTGAAAAACAGAAAAGCCTTTGTGAAAATATATAATTCTGCATGATAATAAGAAACAAACCTCCAAAGTGAAGTCAAACAGAATTGATATAAAAGAAAAAATAATTACAAATAATATCTCAAATAAGTGCCCTTGGCTTATTCTTAAATATTGACTATAATAGAAAATATAAATAGAAGTAGAAACCATAAATAGAAAAATGGACTAAACAGATGAAGTAACAGTTCACAGAAAAGACAGGAAAATCATCCCCTAAACATATAGACAGATACTCAACTTCAATTCTCTCTCCTTCTCTTTCTCTCTGTCTCTATCATCTATTATCTATGTATCTATCTATCATCTATGTATGTATGTATCTATCATCTATGTTTCTATCTATCTATTTATCTATCTATCTATCTATCTACCTACCTATCATCTATCATCTATGTATCAACTATCTATCATTTATCTATCATCTATCTATCTAATATTTATCAATCATCTTAACTATTATCTATCTATATGACATAGGAAATTGCTCAGATTTTGTTTTGAGAGAGAGAAACAGGCATCATTGACCAATGTCACAATTGTGTTTACTCTTTGAATCAACCAATGATACACAAACATATGTTGTTATGCAGTAGCATGATATCGCAACGAGTTTGTACTTGCAAAAGGTTATAAGCTACTCTGAATAATCATGAGGGTTTTCTCTCTCCAACTAAGCCTTAATTTTGATACTGTTATATATTCTTTTTAATTCCACAACAGTATAATGCTTCTAAAATATAACTTTTTAAATGTATCCAAGTTTTTCTAGTGTTTGCAACAAGAAGACTGGCTCTCTGAGACCTGTGAATCTTAACCAGAAATGGACGTTATTTCTTTATCTGTTTTAAGTGATGGAAATTATAGGAGGTCTGGTTTTAAGTAAGTCCTTACATAGAAGTTTTGAGTCATTTATCCAAACCAATTCAGTAGTATCACCAATCTTGAATATATTTTTGTAGTTGATCATTATTTTTCGAGGTACAAGGCAAATTCATTTTTCTGAAATACTTTCAGGAACGATATTAGTCTGGCACAAAAATAATAAAGAGTACTAGATTTTTAAATTATAAACATATGTTCAATAAAGAAAATTTGGAAAATAGAGAATAAATAGAAAAAATATAATTACTAGGTGTTCTAAACACTATCTGTTTTAAGTACAACAATATGGACATTATGATTATGGCTTGTTTTGCTCACCAGTATGCTTCATCCATGTTGGATTTAATTGCATTTTATTCACTTTTGTCGCTCTCTGGTGTTGCTCTGTGCGAAGTTATCACAATCATTTTCCATTCTAATTTGATAAGGATTTGACATTAAGAATAATGCAAAGATGAACGTTTTTGAATGCGTCCCTGGCACACGCACACAGGCACTAATATCTTTTCTTAGGTTGTGTGCTGAGGAGTAAGAGTCTTGCGATGAAGGCAGGCTGCCTGCTAGAGCGGTGTCCCAATGCACAGGCCAACATCAGAGGAGAGTGCCATTGCTCCACATCCTTTCCACGTGTGATATGGTTAGACTTCATTTATTTATTAATTAAAACTTTTTTTTTTCTTTCAAGTGAGTGTGTCAGCGATCTCATTTCGTTTTAATTTGCATTTTACTAGTTACTAATGAGCTATTTTCTTTTCCCTTGCCATTTGGGTTGCCCCTTTCTGCGAAATGCTCTTCAATTATCCCGTCACCTTTGCCTTTGAGGTTTCTGTGCTTTAGACTGGGATTTCTTCTTTATAAATGTTGTATTAAACACCTTGTGTAGAATAAAATCACTCTGGATGGCTTCTTTAGATAAAGAGTACTTTTTCATCAATTCGGTTCAACAGATCAGTGTTTTCAACTATGGCTAATAATTTTGTTAAAAATATTTAACTAACACCAAGGTCAGAAAATATACATTTCCTTTGAAAATATTTATTATATCACATTTCATATTTCGGTGTAGAAATAATCTGGATTTCTTGTAAATTTTATAAAGTAGGAGATGTTTTCTCTTTTTTTCACATTTAAATCCATTTAAATTAATGAAATTTATTAAAAGACCCTCTCATCTACACTATTCTGCAGTATGAGCTCTTAAATATTCAAGTGTGTCCACGTTCTCTAGTCATTAAACAAATATGCTCATAAGACAAGCAAAACACAGTACTCTTTAAGAGCGAATATCTTTTAAAAATAAATCATAAAAATAGAGGGGGAGAGAAACTAGAATATATATATATATATGTATACATACATATATATAGATAGATAGATAGATAGATAGATAGATAGATAGATAGATAGATATACACACACACTATTTTTTTTAGAAAAAAATATCGGGATGTGAATTGCTAGATACATGATACAATGCTGACCGAGACTATTTCAATATATATTATTTGCTAAAAAAAATTAGTTTTTTATTATAATCCAACCAGGTGGGATATAACCCTGACATCACAAAATCCAGAATAAAATGGATGTTTAAGAATGAGTAAGAATAATTAAACCATATTAAGGCAGGACAGTAAACTGCAAGGCAACTTCTGCTTAGACAACAGCAGAATAGTGTGAAAATAGATATTGAGTTCAAATCAGTGACTAAGACATTAAACATCAAGGTAGCTATTTTTTCAAGGGCATCATGATATTTTACTTCCTTACGGTGTATACCATGGGGTTAAACAACAAGGTGACAATGGTATAGAAAAGAGGGAAATTTGCCTGCTTTGGAAAAGTATAGTTGGATTTCGTCATACATATGAAATGGTTCCAAATATGCAGAATAAAGCCAGAACTATGATGTGAGATGAGCAAATGAAGAACGCTTTGACTCATCCTGTCACTGATGACGACTTCAAGGGGTAGGGATGGTTTTACTGTACGAGCCAAGAATCACCAGGAAAGGGATCTTAAGAAACAGCACAGCAACTGTAAAGACCAACATCTATTCAGAAAAGTGTCCCCACAGGCCAACTTGAGTACTGGGGAGATGTCACAGAAGAAGTGGTCAATGAGGTTAGAACTACAAAATGACAGAGAGAAGATCTGACATGTCAGTCATATCCTGACCAGAATTCTACTGATCCAAAAGCCAGTCACTCTCAGCTGGATGCAGAGCTTGTGGTTTCTAACTACAGGATATTGCAGAACACGACAAATGGTCACATAGCAGTTGCCATCACTGTCAGGAGAAAGCATTCTGGGTTTCCAAGCACAAAGATAAAACATATTTTTGTAGTACAGTCGAAGAAAACAATATTTATTTTCAGAGTCCAAAGTTGTATTAGTATGCTAGACAGAGAGCTACAGATACATAACAGATTTCTGGAAGGACAAATTACTGGGAAAAAATACATCAGAGTTTGGAAAGCCTGATCAAGTCTACTCATGAGACTAATGATGACATTTTCCATCACGAT
>NW_011889255.1:297976-300068 GCF_000151845.1 Pteropus vampyrus | reverse complement strand
GTGTTTCCCAAACAGCTATTCTTTGATCTCAAATAAACACTATCGCATCTCACTTTGGCTCTTTATTTTTAAGGTCAACAGAACAATTTCATGAGGGAAAAAATAAAAATGACGAAGAAACGAGAAGACCCATATTTGCATATTATTATTTTAATTCTTCCATTCTCAATAAGGATCGCTTCAAAGAAATGATTCATTTCAGACAAAAAAAAAAAAAGATAGATTTATTCTTCCTTGACACAGCATACATCTGTTTTGTGCAGGGAGTCATAGAAGCATATATAAAGATAAACCAATAATTTGTTTATTCAAAATGGTTTGGTACTAATAAGTTTTAGATATTTACCTGATGGATTATTAATGTAAACTCCTGTACTTATGTAGGCTTTAATGATCTTCCAAGAATTTTTGTATCCATTTTGTTTTCAATTCCTTTATCACAATGAAAGTAAGAAATCCAAAATTCCAGTTCTGTCTTGAGTGCCAATTTTAAGCTTAAAATCTTCTTTACTTGGTGAGTATCTGTTGAATCTCAATTCTTGGAATTCTATGGTGATCTAAAATAAATGAAAAATGTCAATACAAAATCATATTGACACAAAATAAATTCATACTTTCTAGTCTAGATTTAGTTTTAGCTGCTTTTTTTGTTGTTGTTCAGTAGTTTATGTACAAATGTTTTTGCATTTATATGTAAGAAACCTTTGTTTTAATAAGAAATGGATGTATTATTCCTCCTCATAGAAACTCATATCTCTTGACTGAATAAGACTAGCGGGTATTACGACAGGCTCTGTAAGGTCTAACACTACTCTGGAGACCCCAGTCAGTTTCTTTATTGATGGTCTGCAGCTTTCCTAACAGGTTTGACAATCCTGCCTTGATTAGATGACCAAGAGGCATGACAACCCCACCCCAACTCCCTTGGTTCTCTCAACTCTTCAGAAGCCTAGATTCCTTACACAGTTCTGACAGGTCAAGGAAGCCTGCAGTCTAATGTAGAGGAGGAATAAGGGTGCTGGGAAGTCCTGTTGCTGAGTGTGTCTCAGGCCTCCAATGTTGACCTGTGATAGAGGTAAGGGCATGTGCAGAGAGGCTCAGTGGCTTCGCGTGTTTCCTGAAACTCCCTTTGCTTGTGTGCTTGTTAGGGCAGGTTTGATAATAACATTTTTGGAAAGATAATATTTGATTGATTAAGGATTTGACACATTCAACAAAAATGTTTTTCTAATTGACTTAACGTGGTAAGATCTCAATACTTTTAAGATACCTATTTTATTGTCATTAAGTTTGAGTAGATTTAAATAATCTTAATTTTCCACAATTTTAGTGAAGCATTTAAAATTTTTCTTGCTTTACGTAGTTATTTTATTTTTAAATTTACAAAATTCAAAATTATTTTTCATCAAGTACATGCAAATATTTTTATGCTTTTTTCAGTACTGAAAAAGAGACATATGCCCAATTTATAAATTTACCACTAATGTAATCTCTGAAAATCAACCGCATTTAATTTTTTTTTCTTTTTGATTTGTCGAAGACCAAAAAATTGTATTGGTAAATATTTGGAAAAATTTATAATTGTGTATTATTATTCTGGTTTGTCAAATATTGAAGACTTCTTCATTGATTAAATACTGTTGACTTTTTCCTCTTTCTTGTTTTAATTAAAAATTACTGGGCTGACATCGATTAATAAAATCAAATAAATCTCAAGTGTAAAATTCAATAGTGTGTCATGTATATATTGAGTGTGTCCCACCCCATCAAGAACAAGTGCAGGATTCATTTTGTGGACTGGTGCCCCACAGGTTTCAAGGTTGGTATTAACTACCAGCCACCCACTGTGGTGCCCAGAGGTGAACTGGCCACGGTGCAGCGTGCCATGTGCATGCTGAGCAACACGAACGCCATCGCCGAGTCCTGGGCCAAACTGGACCACAAGTTCGACCTGATATATGCCAACAGGACATTTTTGCACTGGTATGTGGGTGAGGGCATGGAGGAGGGTGAGTTCTCTGAGGCCCGGGAGGATATGGCTGCCCTGGACAAGGATGAAAGAGAAGAATAGGACAGCTGCCTGGAGCACACT
>NW_011889255.1:288876-295645 GCF_000151845.1 Pteropus vampyrus | reverse complement strand
TGGATAGTTTAGAGTGAAACCTGGAAGATTCTAACACTAAATAGATATTACTAAAGTGAAACCTGAAGCAAAAGGGGAAGGAGTTATCAGAGGGCAGTGAGAATTGTGATAATAGAGGAGAGGGTTTGTAGTCTTAAAGCACCATGGACAGCGACTTAAGCGCTACATAAGGAAAATGCAAAGAGAATACTAAGATTATTCTGCTTCCACCATCTCAGCTGCTGCTGGGTTCTCGTATTGGCTAAATCCAATGAGAGTACAGAACAGGTTAGTAAGGATATCTGAAAGGAGGGGAGTTTAAAGAAATTATATTGCAGAGCAAGATTCTAATCCTTGGTTACATAACACACTCAGTTAACCAACATTGTATTGCTCAGGCAATCTCTTAACTCACAAGTTCACAGTGAGAGGAAAGAGAGATGTTCAATTTAGATTGTTACAATTGAAATAATTTGTGCTTTGATTACAAAGAAGAACTTTACTTCACCCTATGAAACTAAAGTCCCTTAACATAATGTGAGGTTGCTATTATGATATTCCTCTTCATTATTTAGAGACATAGGCATAAAATTAGACTTTTTCTGTGTGTCTACATGTAGAAAAGAGAGATCACTTTTCCATTTCCTTCTGATTGATTTGTTTTCGGTTGCAAATGAGTGATAATAGCTGTTCCATAGTATAAGACCACAACTATCAGGTGAGAAGAACAGGTGGAGAAGGCTTTTGCCTTCCCACTGGCTGATGATATTTTGAGAATGTTGGCAATAATTTTGCCATAGGAAACAATGGTCAACAGACATGGAACCACAATAAATACCACTGTAACTACATAAACTGTGATCTCATTCAGAAATTTGTCCCCACAAGCAAGCTTTAGAATTGGGGGGAAGTCACAGAATAAATGATTAATTCTGTAAGAACCACAGAAGAGCAGAGAACAAATCTGACATGTTTGCCCAATTATGGCTGGAACTGCAACAACCCAGGCGGCAATGGCCAACTGGACACAGACTTTGTGATTCATAACCAGTGGGTAGGGCAGAGGGTTACAAATAGCCACATAGAGGTCATAGGCCATTGCTGTCAGGAAGAGACACTCTGAGCCTCCAAACATAAGGACAAAGCACATTTGTGCAGCACAAGCAACCAAAGAAATGTTTCCTTTCTGGGTCAAAAGATTCATAAGCATTCTTGGAATAGTAACCGTTACATAACAGATTTCTAAAAAGGAAAAATTGTTAAGAAAGATATACATGGGGGTCTGGAGTACAGGGTCAATTCTTGTTATCAAAATTATGAATATGTTTTTTATGGTTTGAGGTAATGATAGCAGAGTAAATGTGAAGTGTGCATACTTATTTAGAGCTTATTGTGCAGAAGTCATTTCTAATTATTTCACCCCCATAAAGAGTAAAATTATAGTACAAGCTTTTGCTATTGCATTTGTCTGGATTCAACAGTTTCTTTCTGAAATGATTGATCTATTTTACCTTCTTTCATTTTAAAGCATTTCATTTAAGGCTTTTGTTTAATATTTATTTGAAATGGGATTTAAGTCCTTCCATTTACAGTCTAATGAGAATCAGTTTTCTTAGACCAATCCTTTGTTACTGAGGGAATAAATGTATACAACATATATGTATTCCTACCTCATGTACCTCTCTCATTTATGTTAAATATGAAAACCATTAACCCAGCATACTGTTCAATAACTTTCCCTATGAACACCCCTGTACAGTGTATCATAAATATCAACTTTTAACTCAATCAATACATATGACCCATTCATCCCAATTTTTTTAAAATTTCCCTTAAGGTTCTAGTGTCATGTAGTTCCATTGAACGAAATACAATTCCTTTTCTCTATTTTCTCTTTGTAATTTTGCCTAATAAAATGTAACTTTGATTAAATACAATTATTATTTAGTCTGGGTATACAAATGGCTGGAGCCTACGAATGAAACTTACACACACACACACACACACACACATCCACAGTGGTGTAACAAAGAGGAAGAAATTTGTCCATTACTGTGGAATGACTGGACTTTGGTCTCAAATATGCAATGACACCAGACAAAGAATGAAGCCACAACCATGAGATGGGAAGAACAAGTGGAGAACACCTGGCTCACCCAATTGCTGATGGCAGCTTCAGGATGGTCAAGATTATTTTCACATAAGATACAAGAATTAACATAAAAAGAATTGTAACAACTAAAACAGTAACCACATCAATCAACTTCTCCATCATAAAGGAGTCCCCACAGGCAAGCTTAAGTACTGGAGGTACAACAAAGAAAAAGTGATTCAACTGGTGAGATCTACAGAAGGGTATAGAGAAGATCTGGTAGGTGAATCCTATATGTACTGAAATTCCAGTCATCCAACAGCCAGCTGCCAATTGAACACACAGCCTGTTGTTCATAATGAGAGGGTAGAGTAATGGGTTGCAAATAGCCACATACCTGTCATAAGCCATAATGGTTTAGAATAAAGCAGTCTGTGGTTCCCAAGACCAGAAAGAAATATATTTGAGTTGCACAGGCCAGAAAGGAAATTTTTCTGTTTTGTGTGCAAAGATCTATTAACAATTTGGTAACAGTGACTGACACATAACATCTTTCCAAGGAAGAAAAGTTCCCAAGGAAAAAATACATGGGGGTCTGAAGGAAAAGATCCACCTTAGTTGTTATAATTATGAGGCTATTTCCCATCAGAATAATCACATAGATTATCAGAAACACCCCAAAAGGAAATTCTTGGAGTCGGAAACATCGGAAAATACAAGCAGGATGAAACTCATCGATACAGTGCAGTTTCCTTGGGGGGAATTCTTGTCCTGTGGATTCCATATAGGAACCAAGTGACTCCAAGCTTAGAGGTCACTTCAGTCCACTGGGCCCAGTTGCAGAGAAGGACACATTAAATAAATGGTTTCTAATCCGGTGACCCCGGATAGATAACCGGTGTGTTCTGTTTGTTGGTTTTACATTTTGGGAATATATTTCAAATCCCAAAGCCTAAAATTGAAATATGTAGAAACAGAAGAAAATCGTTAACTCTCTTCTTCCTGTTCACATTAACAATATGAACAAACAAATAACACATCCAAACTGAGAGCGATAAAATAAGAGGAAAGCATGCTGGGTGGCCTGGTCTAGGGTCAGAACTGCTCTAGGGATCTTGTGACATTCTCTAATGAGAAATGAACCTCCTTCATGATCATTCTGGTCCTTATTTGCTTTCTCTTTGTATTTTTTTTGCCTAGCCCCTTCTCGTTCACAGTCCATTTAGGTGATGTTTTCATGTTTGGTTTTATGTTTCCCTGTGAACTTCATCTCAGGTAATTGAAGGGCAAGATCATCAGTCAGGTCAACCCTGGCCAACTTACTTCCTGCAGGCCCAGGTCAGGCCCAGGTCAGGCCAACCCTGGCCAACTTACTTCCTGAGAAAGACTTAACAAAAATCAGAAAGGTAAGGACTATAGCCTTGCTCCATCATAAAACACTTTTCATTTAATATGGTATAGAAATTTATATTAGTAACCACATAACATGACAAGTCATATGTTCACTTGAATTTTAGAATATGAAAAAATATATAAGATTCCATTTTACTATGTCCTCATCCCTCATGGTGCCCAACCATCTTGACAGTTCTCCTTATATGCTGTATTTTTGGCATACTTTAGGAGAAATTAGGTAAGTTTAGGCATTTATGGGGTAATTACATGCAGAAAAGGGAAAATAAAATGTGTAAGAGAATTTGATCATAAAGTTCACACCTGAAACCTGAGGAAATACAAAATCAACCTTTGTATACTTTTGACTACATAAATATGTACATATATAAGAACATGTAATTAATATATAAAATACTATGAATATAATATGTTAAGTCTAATACACATTTAAAATATCTATATTTGAATAACCATTAAAAAACAGGGTGCTAAAAGCAGTGTAGATTTAGCCTAACCAACTCCTTAAAAAATTAAGCATTTTAGATCAAGTAAGTTCAGTCTCTCACTCACTGTGCTGGGTCCTAGACTTCACTTTTGTGATTTCTGACTAGCCTTTGTTAACACTAAACAGTGAACTTTGTCACAGATTGGCGTACTCCAAAATTGACACTGTCCTGAATTTTGAAGTTACTCCCCCATTCCTAACTCCAAATTCATCTCAATTCCTACAGAATGCAACCTCCCTTTCTCCTGTCAAGACCCCAGTTCCTCTTCCCTCTCACCAATTCCAAAGGACTGAAACAATTTGCAATTTCCACTTTTCATTTACTTCTATACTTCTCCCTTCTTAGTTCAATGAATCTTCTATTCTGACATTCGCGTTAATTTTTCACAGCATATCTTAAAGATAAAATTTCGCTCTTAGCTCACCTCTTCTGTGACTCAAAAATGTCAGGTAGAGGGATCAAGGACCTGGGACATTTTGGATTCAAATAATATGTTGTATAACCTGAGACTGAGGGCACTTCCCGAATCATCTTCTTCCATTTCTATTTTGGTTTTTCTGGCCTTTCAATCTCTTTCTTCTCCTCTTTTCACATTTAGTTTGTTGTTTTCTTGTTTTATGTCTTCTAAAACCACTCAAAATTTCCTACCACCTCAGAAGTTATCCCTTGTGAAAAACAACTGCAACAAAAAGGTAACTGAATTTTCAGTGTTTCAGATCTATTTGATGAATGGATAAGGAAATCGATCGATACATATTTTATAGTATAGATTATAGTTTATTATGGATAAATATTATGTATGTGTTATATAGAAAATATGGTAAATGCTAAGATGTTGATGGTAAGCGCTATGAGCTCAGTTTCTGTCTTTACAGGCTCATGGTGAAGTCAGATAAGTCAGGTATCACCCTAGAGTGTGTGGAATCGACGTAGAGAAATTTACAGGTGTTACGGGAGCACCAGAGAATCTCTTAAGGAAGCAACATCTACTATGAGATTTTGTCAGATCTTAGAGTCAGATTTCAGAATTATTTTGTTATTGTTATGCTTTAGTAAACAAAATAAAACATTTTCCAGGATAAAAAAATAATGCCCTCATATCTTTATTTAGTTTTGTATTCCAAAAGCTACTTGAGTGCTTAAACAAGTGAGTATTTTATAAATATTTCCATCAGGAAAATTTAAGTTGATTTCACTTCTCACTGACCCAAGAACATGACATTGAGTAACTTCAAATGGAAATTAGTTCTAGTGTGGTAATATGTCCTTATTTAAACCATCAGAGTTTAATTTTTCCTTGTTTGAAAATAATGCATTAATATATTTACCTCAGAGAATTGTTTTGAGAAGTAAGTTAAATGCTTGTTGTAAAATAGAGTTGCAGTACTATTAGGCATTGTTATTAGGATCATTATCATACTTATTGTCATGCTTATTGTTTTTATCATTACTGTTTTAACAAATCTTTTCTTTTCTTTTTGAGCTTTGCTCATCTTTTATCTTGCCCTAGAAGTAGCCTTTTCTGTCTAGGAGAGAAGACAATGTCCATGAAAGTGTTTTGTCAGGAATACTGAGCTTAAAATTAGTAGACTATTTTGTGCTGTGTAGATATAAACCTGCAACAATATCTGAGAAAAGAACTCTAACTTACTGGGCTTTTATTTTTAGTTTTTTTTCTCTCATGTATTCCAGTCTCCTGTACTTTGAGGACACACACACAAAAAAATAGGCTTTGTTATAGAGATATAAACAAAACAAAATAGAAAAAATTAACGTAAATCTTATGTGATATACAAAAGCTTCCCAGAGATAAGCACATTTGATATTTTTTTTTCCTGAAATCGATCTACACTCTCCATTAACTGTTAATGGTATTTTTCGTTTGTAGTATGGAAACTTCAGTTCCTTTACTATCTTTTCCGTTTATGATAAACTAGCATAATAGTTTATGCTAGTATAGTGACCTGATTAATTAAAACTGTTTTTTATTTTTGACAATTTTTGAACATTTATTATATATTAACCACCATGTTAATGCCTTTACCTGCATTGTTGCTTTCATTACATTCTAAATGAAGTAGGTACTATTATTATTTCAATTTTGCATAGAGCTGGAGGAAGAGAGAAACTAAATAACTTGTCCAACATCAAGAAGATTGTGTAACATACTGACTTAAACCATGGCAGTGCAATGTCAACGTCCATATTCTTCATCAGAATTCAATAAGCTTCATGAAACATTCAATAGTAAATATTATTTTTAATTTAATATTCTAATAGCATCAATAAATTAAGAAATATAAAAACACAACATCGATGTGTTTTCTGTCCATTTTATACTCTTTCACTGTTATAAAAATGAAAGACTGATTACCTATGGATAAAGTCTGTATGTTTTAAGTTCAGAAAATTTACCTCTTTAATTAATCTGATTGGAAAAAAGAGTTTTCTTTGATGACAATTCTTATGTTGAAAAATAACACACTATTGTAAAATAAGTGTCAGAAAATCATTACTGCTTACGTATTTACATTGTGGAGAAACCAATGAGTCTTGCTTCTTTAATAAAGACAATGGTCTATCTAATAGAAACCTTTAATTTAACGTATTCAGGTATCCAATTCTGCCATTTCTATTTTTCCTGCAGCTCATATATTTCACTTTAAATTCAGTGTACCTTTGGTAAAAATATCCCTGTATTCATTGAAACAGCATCTTTTCTCCATGATGTGTTGCATCTTTAACTCAATCCATTTATCAAGTGGTAATTGAGAAACAAACCAAGGCTGTGTCTGGT
>NW_011889255.1:282017-287689 GCF_000151845.1 Pteropus vampyrus | reverse complement strand
CTTTTATGGGTGAATGATATCCCATTGTATATATGTACCACATTTTCTTTTTGCCTTCTTGATTTGAGTTTTTTCAAAATTAATCATTTCTTTCACCCTATGAAACTAAGGTCCCTAAGAATAAAGTGAGGTTACCATGATGACATTCATCATCATTATTTAGAAACATAGACATAAAATAAACATTTTTTTTTCTGTTGTAGCTACATAATCAACAGATAAGAATGTCCTTTATTGTAATTTCAAGTCTTTGTGTCATCGTAGTAAGTGACTTAGTTGTTTTCTGAGTGATACCATGATGTCTTTGTTCCTCAGAGTGTATATAATGGGATTCAATGTTGGGATCAAAATGGTGTAGAAGAGAGAGATCACTTTCCCAGTTCCTTCAGATTGATTTGTTTTGGGTTGCAAATACGGTTCCATAGAATAAGACCACAACTGTCAGGTGAGAAGAACAGGTAGAGAAGGCTTTTGCCTTCCCGCTGGCTGATGATATTTTGAGAATGTTGGCAATAATTTTTCCATAGGAGATAACGATCAATAGAAACGGAACCATGACAAACACCAGTGAAGCTAGATAAATTGCAATCTCATTCAGAAATGTGTCCCCGCAAGCAAGCTTGAGAATTGGGGGGATGTCACAGAAGAAATGATTAATCCTGTTAGACCCACAAAAGAGTAGAGAAAAAATCTGACATGTTTGCCCGATTACAACTGGAACTCCACTGATCCAGGAGGCAATGGCCAGCTGGACACACACCTTGTGGTTCATGACCAGTGGATAGAGCAGTGGGTTACAAATAGCCACATAGCGGTCATAGGCCATTGCTGTCAGGAGGAGACACTCTGAGCTTCCAAACAGAAGGAAAAAACACATTTGTGCAGCACAAGCAACCAAAGAAATGTTTCCTTTCTGGGTCAAAAGATCCATGAGCATTCTTGGGACAGTGACTGTTACATAACAGATTTCTAAAAAGGAAAAATTGTTAAGAAAGAAATACATGGGGGTCTGGAGGACAGGGTCAATTCTTGTTATCAAAATTATGATGCTATTGCACATTAGAATAGTCAGATAGATGACCAAAAATATCCCAGAAAGAATCCATTGGCTATTGGGAATATCAGAAAACCCCAAAAGAACAAACTCCGTTATTGTAGTCATATTTGATTTTTCTGATTTTAATTGTTTCTCCATCTGCAAATATGGTAATTTCAAGTTGGTTATTCATTTATGTTCTTGAACCTCATTTCCCCCTTCTGTGAATTGGATTATTTGCATGAATGTATTTCTGCAATTTCTAAACTCATATGCACTATCACCATGCTCTGTTTCTAGAAAAGGAATTTTGATACATCAGAAAGGAGGTGATGAGCATTTGAAACTAATCCAAGAAATAAAAGCTAGCATATGTTTTTTATACTTGTAGATAATGATATCAGAGCAAATGAGAAGTGTGCATTCTTATTTACATCTTATTGTGCAGAAGTATTTTCTAATTATTTCACCACCATAAAGAATGGAATTATGGTACAGGCTTTTGCTACCATATTTGTCTGGATTCATTAGTTTTCTTTCCTTTTCTTTTTTTTCTGAATTGATTGATTTATTCCTCCTTTTTCAATTTAAAGTGTTTCTTTTAAAGCTTTTGTTTAATTCTTATGTAAAATAAGTTTTAAGTCCTTCCATTAATAGTCTAATGAGAATCAATTTTCTTAGACTAATCCTTTGTTATTTACGGAATAAATATAAGCAATATTATTATGTTACTTTATGAACCCCTCTCTTTATTTATATTAAATATGGAAATCACTAATCCTAGCATACTGTTCAATAACTTTCCCTATAAACATCCCCATACAGTGTATGATAAATATCAATAAATATCAATTAACCTTTAACTCATTTAATAAATATGACCCATTCATCTCAATATTTTTTTGTTTCCCTCCCTTCCTCGGTAAGATTCTAGTTTCATATAATTCCATTGAACAAAATTAATTCCCTTTCTCTATTTTCCCCTTGTAATGTCACCTAATAAAGTGTAACTTTGATTAAATACAATTAATATTTACTCTGGGTATACAAATGGCTGGAGCCTATGAATCAAACTTAAACACACACGCACACACACACACACACACAATCTTGTTTCACTTCATATTAATTCCATTCAATATCAGGCAGTCAACATTGTTTGACTATTTCAACTACAGTTTATTAATATTAGTTCTCTAACTATCCAAAACAAATATATGACAAAGATTATGTTTTCTATCTCATCACTTTGTTACACCCATCTTCACCTGTTAGTCCCAACACCTGATACTTTTTCATTGATACTTTGGTAAATCAACTCAGACAAATAGTCTCTTGTATTTCTTTAGTTTTACTAGTACTGGTTCTCAAAATTACCCTAAATGAATAATAGTGATTATTAATGTCTTCACTATCAACATTTGCCCTACATCTAATTTTTATTACTTTATAATTAAGAAAGTAAGGAACTACATGAGTTACCTTAAGTAGTTAACTCATTTTCAAAGAAACATTTTAGAATTTCATGCCTTTCTGTTTTATTTTTTGCATCTTGATCCCACGATTAAGAACTATCTTTAAATAAAATAGTCTAACAAAACAATTACAGCTTACCTTCACAAATTTGCATGAAGATGTCTATGTGAGTGGAGGTGATTTTTAACCTGTAAATCTGTCAAATACTTCTGACATGTTGAGGAGCCCCTGTAATTCTATGACAGTCATCCTGGCATCAAACATTGGCTGCTCTTAAGTCAAAGGCAGCCACGCTCACCTGGGGAAAGTTTTCTCTAGTGTGTTAATTAAATTTCCAAATGCAGCTTTTTTTGGCAATCATCAGCGTTTATTTTTTAAAAACACTTACCTTGTAGGTGGCTGCCCTTCTCTTCACCCCTTCGCGACATGAAGCTCCCCTCAATTGGGGAGTCCCTTGATGTAGAAACACCATCTATTTGTCAAACAGTACTTTCAGGAGAAAGTTAAAAATCATTCTACAAATTGTATTTCAGACTCTTAATAATTAGTATGGATTTGTCTTCTTTACTTTTATTCCCATAACTGATCCAAATCTAGAACTTCCATACCATTAGAAAAATGTGTCACATGTTGTATCACATGACCATGGTGTGCTTGGTCTCTTCCACACATTGGGTTGTGAGAGCCCTTTTCAGAAGCTGAACTCTGTTGATAGATTAACTTTTGTGGAAATTAAATCATGGCGTGTCTGATGACGAAAAAAAACCTAGATGGATATATTCATTTTACGTCACCTACTTAGGCATCAGAGAAGGTTTCTAGCTGATTCAAAATGTAAGCTACTGCAATAAAAGCATTTTAAACAAGAGTATTTAAGACAGAAAATAAACAAAATAAATTGACACTAAAGTCCTTATTCCATTTAGCTACTTCAAAGCAATAATCATACATGATAATTCTACTAGTAATTATATTTGTTTTTTTTTTCCTGTTTCAATGTCCTTTGAGTATTTGACGTGTGTTTCTAAATGCATTTCTTTTTTGTATTTTAAGCCTCCTTTTCTTTACTACAGCATGCCTCTCCTACACTGGCCCTCTGTGCTCTATATTATGACTGATAATGTATTTGTGTGGGGTTTCCATCATGATTATCTACAAAGGAGAACTGCACAATGATTTGCCTCCAGTAAGTGTGTCATTTACTTACCTCCTGGGACAAACTGAATATCCATTCCCTGTTAACATGGAGAATTTGGATATTTCCTTATTTAATTACATATCACTACCAATGAAAAAATATGTAAAAACTAAAACAATTCCTCAGCAATATCAGTGGCTTAACCAAATAAAGAAGCATCTTCCACCCATTTCACAGAACAATTTTGCTATCAGAGATAAGAAAATGCTGGTTTCTTTCACCTCAGAATCTCACAGATCCATAGTTGGTTTGTTGTGGTCCCATTTTAGATTATCAGCATTCAGAGAGCTGAGAATTACAGACAGATGAAAAATAAGGAAAGAAGTGTGCTCTTAAGAGCCTCAACACAGAATAGACACATTGCTTCTACCTACATGCCATTGTAGGAACTAATTGCATGTCTAATGAAGAAATGAGAGGGCTAGAGAATGTTGTTAACCGTGTGTCAAAGACACAGAAACATGTTTGGAGAGCATCAAGCCAGACTCTGCCACCATCCTCAGTTTTGGTCACTAACAGTGTGCTACAGCATGCTATAACATATGTATATTTAGATTTAAGTTTTAACAGGATATTTACATAACAGAATAATTATATATGGAATATGGTTATGTATTTTATTTGGCTTTTTAGACATAATTGTTTCTAATGAAATGTCATTATAAATTTTATTTTTAATTATCAATGTTACTGAAGCATAATTTACAGAAAATAGAGTACAAACATTCAACGAGATTTAATGAAATTTAAATGCAATAAGATTGAACAAATATATAAACTCCTGAAACCATGGCTACAATGAAGACGCAGAACATTCACAATATCCCGAAGTTTTCCTCATGTAGCTTCGTAATCCACCATTCCTGGACCCCAACACAGGGAACCAGGGATCAGAATTTTGTAGCTATCATTCATTTATAATCCATCAGAATGTGTTCTTTTTTCCTGATGTCTTTGCTCACAGTAAGGATTTTAAGTTTTGTCTATGTTCTACTATGTTTTTTATTTATTGTCAGTGCAGACTTAAACTTCAAACTTTTTGCGTTCATTTATTTATCTTTTTTAAAATTTGGATTGTTTCTCGATTTTGGGCTATCAGAAATAGAGCTGCTATGTATATTGAACAAGTTTTTGAGTGGAGCATCTGTTGTCATTTCTTTTGAGATAATATTTAGAAGGGAAATGGTTGGATCATGTTGTAGTTGTATGTTTAGCACTTTTAGAAACAGTCCACATGTTTTTCAAAGTGATATACCATTTTTCACTCCTGCCTGCTGCATCTGAGCATAGCAACAGCTTGATGCCTTTGCCAACACTTGACATACTTAGAGTTCACAATTTTTTTCCATTCTCATGTGAAATTCATTATGGTTTTGATGTGCATTTCTCAAATGACTAAGGACATGTGTTTTGAATTAGGTAATTAAAAATTGGAGCAGAATTATTTTATGTGAGATAAAAATATGAGACTACCTATGAAAAGTGAACAAGATTCCTTTCTCCACATAGTGGAGAAAGACCAAAATTAATGTAGGGAGATAATGATAAACAAGAAATAAATTTTATTGAGTTATGTTTTATAGTCCCAAACGATCCATTTCAGTAGGATTTTTCTCAGTGCATGCACAACTTCTTTGTTTCTCAGACAATTTATTATGGGGTTAAACACTGGTGTCACAGTGGTGTAAAAAAGAGAAAGAAATTTGTCCATTACTGGGGAATGACTGGACTTTGGTCTCAAATATGCAATGACACCAGATCCAAAGAATGAAGCCACAACCATGAGATGGGAAGAACAAGTAGAGAACGCCTGACTCACCCAATTGCTGATGGCAGCTTCAGGATAGTCAAGATTATTTTCACATAAGATCCAAGAATTAACATAAAAAGAATTGCAACAACTAAAACAGTAACCACATCAATCAACATCTCCATCATAAAGGTGTCCCCAAAGCAAAAAAA
>NW_011889255.1:279713-280518 GCF_000151845.1 Pteropus vampyrus | reverse complement strand
ATTAATCATGTTCCAAACAATTAAACCTTTAACCCAAGATTAATCTTAATGAGGGGATATTTTTCCTGTCTTATGAATCATTTCACCACAATTTCTAATTTTCACTTTACAGTTTTAAGATGTGAATACTTTTAAACTTTACTTATAATAAAAATGGGAATCTGGGAGAAATCCAGCTGAGATCATGGAAAAGATGCCAAGCAAATAGGCTTCAAGTCTGGGAAAGACAGATTTTTTTCAGCACTAAAATTATGTAAGAATCTTGAGTTGGGATCAATGTCTCATGATAAAAATTGGATATTGCTTCCTATCACTTAGTAAATAGTGATTTGTAAGGATTTATGATTAAGAAGAAAAAATATTTCCAAGAGAGGGAACTTTTACAGTCATGTGATATTAAAGCGAGTGACTAGGAAAGTTAATCACAAAGTGCTGGGAGCCATATGCCGTTACAGAAGGCCAGTGAGGAACAGTGGGTGGTGAGAGGCTTCACAGGGGAACCAGATGAGACACAGCACACAGCAAAGGACTGAGAGGCCAGCTACTGCGGAAGCACATTTGAGAAATAGCTCAGCCGAAAGGGAATTCTAAAGCCTCATAATTAGCACAGTGTAGTATTATGCATGGTTAGAGAGACCTTCTGATGCCACAGAGTAGAAATTCCAGAAACAGGTCCAATACAAGTGACAACATCATTTAATGAAGATAGTCTACCAAATTGGCAAAATACAGACATACAAAAGATTGACAGCCTTACAGGAAAAATAATAAGGTATTTTTAGTACCTTCTATTATAACAGGAAAA
>NW_011889255.1:276070-279489 GCF_000151845.1 Pteropus vampyrus | reverse complement strand
ATCCAAGTTTTTCTAGTGCTTGCAACAAGAAGACTGGCTCACTGAGACTCAGTGAATCTTAACCAGAAATGGGCATTATTTCTTTATCTGTTTTAAGTGTTGGAAATTATATGAGCCTTAGTTTTAAGTAAGTTCTTACATAGAAGTTTTAATTCATTTCTCCATACCAATTCAGTAATATCACCAATTTTGAATATATTTTTGTAGTTGATCATTATTTTTCAAGATACAAGGCAAATTCACTTTTCTGAAGTACTTTCAGGAACAATATTAGTCTGGCACAAAAATAATAGAGTATTAGATTTTTTTTGTTATAAACATGTTCATTAAAGAAAATTTAGAAAATAGAGAATAAATAGAAAAAAATATAATTACTGGGTGTTCTAAACCCTATCTTTCTGCTTTAAGTACAACAATACGGACATTATGATTATGGCTTGTTTTGCTCAACAGTGTGCTTCATCCATGTTGGATTTAATTGCATTTTATTCACTTTTGTCGCTCTCTGGTGTTGCTCTGTGCGAAGTTATCACAATCATTTTCATTCTAATTTGATAAGGATTTGACATTAAGAATAATGCAAAGATGAACGTTTTTGGATGCGTCCCTGGCACACGCACACAGGCACTAATATCTTTTCTTAGGTTGTGTGCTGAGGAGTAAGAGTCTTGCGATGAAGGCAGGCTGCCTGCTAGAGCGGTTTCCCAATGCACATGCCAACATCAGAGGAGAGTGCCATTACTCTACATCCTTTCCATGTGTGATATGGTTAGACTTCATTTATTTATTTAAACTTTTTTTTGTCTTTCAAGTGAGTGATCTCATTTGGTTTTAATTTGCATTTTACTGGTTACTAATGAGCTATTTTCATTTCCCCTGCCATTTGGGTTGCCCCCTTCTGCAAAACGCCTCTTCAAGTATTCTGTCACCTTTGCTTTTGAGGTTTCTGTGCTTTGGACTGGGATCTGTTCTTCATAAGTGGTATATTAAATAACTTGTGTTGAAAAATTCACTCTGAATGGCTTCTTTGGAATAAGAGTAATTTTTGAACAATGCATTCAACTGATTGGTGTTTTCCACTATAGCTAATAATTTTATTAAAACTATTTGACTAACATCAAGCGGAGGAAGTAAATCTACCTTAGAAGAGTTTCATTGTATTGCATTTATATTAGGTTTACAAATTATCTGGCTTTTTTTCTAAATTATATGAAGGGTCAATTTCTTTTTTTTAAACATTTAAATCCACCTAAATTGATGTAATTTAAAACCCTCTCATCTATACTATTCTGCAGTATGAGCTCTTAAATATTCAAGTGTATCCATGTTCAATAGTCATTAAACAAATATGCTCATAAGGCTGCAATACACAGTTCTCTTTACAAGCTAATATCTTTTTTTAAATAAATGATAAAAATAAAGTAGGAGAGGAACTAGAATATATATACACTAATTTTTAGGAAAAAATATTGAGATGTGAATAACTAGATACATGATACAATGCTGACAGACACTATTTCAATATATATGATTTGCTAAAAAAAATTATTTTTTTATTGTAAATTATTATAACCATAACATCACAAAATACAGAATAAATTGGAAGTTTAAGAAAGAATAAGAATAATTAAAACATATTAAGGCAGAAAAGTAAACTGCAAGGCAACTTCTAATTAGAAAACAGCAGAATTTCAAGTGAAAACAGATAATGAGTTCAAATCAGTGACTAAGACATTAAACATCAAGGTAGCTATTTTTTCAAGGGCATCATGACATCCTTCTTCTTCAGAGTGTATACCATGGGGTTAAACATCAGGGTGACAATGGTGTAGAAAAGAGAGAGAAATTTGTCTCTTTTGGAAAAATATTTGGATTTGGGTCATACATATGAAATGATTCCAAATCTGCTGAATAAAGCCAGAATGTGAGATGGGAAAATAGAGAAACTTTTGACTCATCCTGTCACTGATGACGATTTCAGTGGGGTAGGAATGGTTTTACTGTAGGAGCCAAGAATCACCAGGAAAGGGATCTTAAGAAACAGCACAGCAGCTGTAAAGACGAACATCTAATTTACAAAAGTGTCCTTACAGGCCAGATTGAGTATTACGGAGATGTCACAGAAGTGGTGGATGAGGTTAGAACCACAAAATGACAGAGAGACGATATGACATGTCAGTCATATCCTGACCGGAATTCTACTGATCCAAGAGCCAGTCACTCTCAGCTAGACTTGGAGCTTGTGGTTTCTAACTACAGGATATTGCAGAACACGACGAATGGTCACATAGCAGTTATAGGCCATCACTGTCAGGAGAAAGCATTCTGGGTCTCCAAGCACAAAGATAAAACATATTTTTGCAGTACAGTCAAAGAAAACAATATTTCTTTTCAGAGTCCAAAGTTTTATGAGTATTCTAGACAGAGCTACAGATACATAACAGATTTCTGGAAGGACAAATTACTGGGAAAAAATAGATCAGAGTTTGGAAAGCCAGGTCAAGTGTATTCATGAGAGTAATGATGACATTTTCCATCACGATGATCACGCGCACAAGAAAAATATCATAAAAAGAAACATTCTGAGGTTGAGAATACAAGAAAATCTCCAAAGACGAAATTTCATCATTGAAGTAGAATTTGCTTCTGGTTGTTTTTTCTTGCCGTTCCATCTGGAAAAATAGTGAAATTAGTCATTTATCCTTTTGGTTTGTTTTCTATTGACAAAAGAAGATTGAGAAATGAACATATATATTTTCTTATTTCTATTTAAATTCCATCATTTTATAACCCAGCATTAAAGAGCAAACCTGAATCCAACAGTGAAGATATGCTAAATTCTAACCATATCAACCAATTAACACATAATAGTAGACTATATTTTAGTAGAATTGAAAGGTTCTAGAATGCGCATTTTTATTATTTGTTTGTATACAGAGCAAAGTGAGTTATTTTACTCCACATTTTACCAAACAGATTCCCAGAAGAGAATGATTTATATCTGTCACAGTTCTCAGGGGAATGCTCAGCATATAATTTTCAAGTGTATTTTGTGGTAACTCAACTCTTCCAGGTAACCTTTTCCAAGTACAGCACGTGCCTTTCCTTAATTAGAGTACTGTTATAACTCTTGCTCATTATGTATGGACTTTGCTTTGGAATTGCATTCCTATTTAATTGAACTTTCAAGATCAAGGAACATTATCACCAGGTATTTTATTTCAAGAGCTTTCATTTGTCATATCCCATCTTGCAGCAGTATTTGATACCTTTCTTTATACCAATTGATTGGCTAATTAATAATGACTTTATGGAATGAATTGCATAGACGATATGATTTGGGTGAACTCTGCCTAGTTCTTATAACCTGAAGTGACTCATTATCTGTGAGAATAGTTGTTCTCATTAAAATATATATA
>NW_011889255.1:273462-275310 GCF_000151845.1 Pteropus vampyrus | reverse complement strand
AATGGAAATAAGAAATCCAAAATTCCAGTTCTGTTTTGAGTGCCAATTTTGAGCTTAAAAACTTCTTTACTTGGTGAGTATCTGCTGAATCTTGATCCTTGGAATTCTACGGTGTTCTAAAAAAAATGAAAAATGTCAATACAAAATCATATTGACACAAAATAATTCATACTTTCTTTTCTAATTTTAATTATAGCTGTGTTTTTTCTGTTCAGTAGTTTATGTACAGTTGGTTTTGTATTTATATATAAGAAATCTTTGTTTCAATAAGAAATAGACTTTTTTTTCTCATAGAAACTCATATCTCTTGTCTAAAATAAGACCAGTGGGCATTACGACAGGCTCTGTAAAGTCTAACACTACTCTGTAGACCCCAGTCAGTTTCTTTACTGATGGTCTGCAATGTCCTAATGGGTTTTACAATCCTGGCTTGTTACATGTTCGTTTGTTTCAGTTTTATATCCCACATATGAGTGAAATCATATGGTTGTCAACTTTTTCTATCTAACGTATCTCACTTAGCATGATTATCTCAAGATCCATCCGTCCATGTTGTCACAAATGGCAGGATTTCATCTTTTCTTATAGCTGAACAATAATCCATTGTGTATGTACCACAAATTCTTTATTCTTTTCTGATTTGAGTATTCTTTCATTTATCATTATTCAGTGCTCACTGGAAGTCATTAATTATTACTATGTCCATTTTTACAAATCTTAAATTTGTCCATCTCTATATCTATTGTTATAGCCCTTTTAGTTATTTTTAAAGAAATGACTCTAAATGCTCTAAATGTTATATATTCCGATTCCTTTCTGTTCATAAAAATTTGTTGTTTCTTTCAAGGATCAAAGATGATTTGGCCAATTCTGAAATTGCTCTGCTGGATGCCAAATATTCCTTAAGACATTTAGTAACAATAAGCAAGGGAGAAATGCAAGAATTTTCTTTGCTATGTAGTTTTACATTTACTGAATAAAAGGTTATTAAGTCTTGGGATTTACACATCACATTATCTTTATACTAAATGTTAACTATATACAAAAATATAATAAATAAATCAGAAATGATTTGAAATCCTGCCACTGTGAAGAAGTCGATATTTTCTTCTAATACAGTGAATAGACTGATGATTGCCAAGGCAGGACGTGGCAAGGGGTGGGGGGGGTGGTAAAATGGGTGAAGGTGGGCAAAAAATACAAGCTGACAGTTATAAAATAAATAAGTCATAGGGATGTAATGTACACCATGATGACTCTAGTTAATAATACTCTATTGCATATATGTAATTTGAAACTCCTCATCATAAGAAAAAAATTTTGTAACTACATATGGTAGTGGATGTTAAGTAAACTTATCATAGTGATCATTTAACAGTATGTAGAAACATTAACTAATTTTATACATCTAAGATTAATATAATGTTAATTATCAATTATACTTTAATTAAAAAAAGAGAGAAAAGTTATTTTTTGAGATTTACGTTTTGCATTCTCTTTGTAATAAAACCAAACAATAAATAAAAATATGATAAATAACAGAAATTATTTGAAGTCTTACTACTGTGAGGTAGTCTGTATTTTATTCTAATCCGCATCTTCCCAGATATTGCTGCTGCGAACTGAATAAACATCCACTGCTAACATGAACATGCAAAATATTATGTAAAATTATAAAGCACTATTCCTTTTGTTTTATAAAATAGAGTTATGATTTTTAGTACATATACATTCTTTCTCACGTGTCAGGAATGCTTGGAATGCCTTCATGAAGCAGATCTCAAACACTGTCTTGAGATGCTCTAGGGTTGAATGGTGTAGATGTTCTCCAGTGTCTTTATAAGTTTC
>NW_011889255.1:268842-270802 GCF_000151845.1 Pteropus vampyrus | reverse complement strand
GATGACCAAAAATATCCCGAAAAGAATCCATTGGCTATTGGGAATATCAGAAAACCCCAAAAGAACAAATTCTGTTATTGTAGTCATATTTGATTTTTCTGTTTTTAGTTTGTTCTCCATCTGCAAATATGTAAATTCAGAATGGTTAATTTATTAATGTTTTTGAGCCACTCTTTCCTCTTCTGTTAACAGTTTGATGCATGGGCGTATTTCCGTAATCTCTAAACTTAAGTCCACCATCACCTTGATTCATTCATAGAAAATGAACTTTGAAACTTCAGAAGGGAACTGATATATATTTAAAATCAATCCAAGAATTAAAACTTAATATATATTTTTTATATTAGGTAATGATACCAGAGAAAATGTGAAGTGTGCATTCTTTTTTAAAGCTTCTAGTGCAGAAATAATACCTAATTATTTCACCCTGATAAAGGGTGGAATTATGATACAGGCTTTTGCTATTGCATTTCTCTGGGTTCATCGGTTCTTTTTTTTTTCTTAATTAATTGACTTATTCTACCTTTTTTCAGTTTAAAGTGTTTTCCTTAAAGGTTTTGATCACTTTTTAGTTAAAATGAGTTTAAGTCCTCAATTTATATTCTACTGAGAATAATTTTCTTAGAGCATTTGTTGTTACTAGGGAGTAAATAAATGCAATATTATCATTATAATTTATGTACTTCTCTCAGTCATGCTAAATACAGAAAACTGTAATCCCATCGTACTGTTCAATAACTTTCTTTATTAACACCCACATAGTGTGCGATAAATGTCAATTAACCTGAAACTCAATCAATATGACCTGTTCATCCCAATATTTGTTACATTTCCCTCATACCTAGGTAAATTTCTAATGTCATATTGTTCCTTTGAACCAAAAACAATTTCTTTTCTCTATTTTCCCTTTTTAATTTTGCCTAATAATGTGTAACTTTGATTAAAATCAATTATTATTTAATCTAGAATGTGAATGCCTGGAGACTACGAAGGAAACTTAAACACACACATATACTCACACACATACACAAATACACTATCTTGATTCATTTAATATTAAAGCCATTTAAATTCTGGTAGTCAATGCTGCTTGACAATTTCCACTAAACTTTATTAATATTTGTAGTGTAACTTTTCAAAACAAATATACAACAAAGATATTATGTTTCTTAACTCATTATGTACTACACCCATCTTTACCTGTTAGCCCCATCAGCTGATGTTCTTGTCTTAATACTTTGATAAATAAAGCTCTAGGCAAATATTCTCTTATGTTTCCCTATTTTCATTAAGACAGGTTTTCGAAATTAACTTAAATGAATAATGCCGATTATAAATGCCTGTATCATCATTATTTGACCTACCTATATCTAATCTTATATTACTTTATAATTACGAAAGAAAAGAATTACATGAGTAGTTAACTTATTTTCAAATAAAGATTTTAGAATTTTTTTCTTTTTTATTTTTGTATCTTGATCCTCCAATTAAGAACTCTTTTTAATTAAAATAATCTAACAAAAAAATTACAGCTTACCTTTTAGATTTGCATGAAGATGTATATGTGAGTGGAGGTGTTTATTAACCTGTAGACATGTTAAGTTCTTCTGTCATGTTGAGGAGCCACTGTAATTCTATGACATTCTTGCTGGCATCAAATGTTGGCTGCTCTTAAATAGGAAGCAGCCGCGCTCACCTGGGGGGAATCTTCTCTCATGTGCCAATTAAATTCCTGAGCACTGCTTTTTTTGGCAATCATATGGGTTTAGTTTTTAAAACCAGTTTCCTTGTAGGTGGCTTGCCCTTCTCTTCATCCTTTCTTGGCATGAAGCTCCCCTCAATGAAGGGGTCTGTTGGTGAAGAGAATTAATTGTTAGATAGTACTTTCATGAGAAAGTTAAAAAATGTTCTACAAATTGTATTTCAGACTCTTAATAATTGGTGTGGATTTGCCTTCCTT
>NW_011889255.1:259537-267986 GCF_000151845.1 Pteropus vampyrus | reverse complement strand
TAGTATAAATATATATGCTTTACTATTAAAGTATACAGCTGAAACTTATTGGATTTCGTTAACCAATGTCACAATAAAAAAATCAATAATTGTATACTTATAAAAAAAGAGACAAAGATAAAAAATAGTAAGTCACCTCAAAAACAAGCACTTCAAACAAGAATATTTAAGACAAAAAAGCAAACAAGCAAACTTTTCGCTAACGTCCTCATTCCATTTCAGATACTTCGAAGCAGATATGGTGATGACATTATCACATTTGATAATTCTACAGGTAATTATATATGTTTTTCCTGTTTCATCGTTCCTTGTGTATTTGATGTGTGTATCTAAACACATTTTTTTTTTTTTGTATTTTAAGCCTCCTCTTTACTACAGCATGCCTCTCATTCATTGGCCCTCTGTACTCTTTATTATGACGGATATTATTTCTGTCTGGCTTATTTCACTCAGCATGTGGGATTTCCATCATGATTATCCACAAAGGAGAACTGCATACGTGATTTGCCTCCAGGAAATGTGTCACTTTCTTATAAACTGGGACAAATTGAATGTCCATTCCCCATTAAGATTGAGAATTTCAATACTTCCTTATTCAATTAGATATTAACATCACCTGAAAAAATATCTAGACGCTAAAACAATTCCTCAGCTATATCAGTGACTTAATAAAATAAAGAAGCATCTTACACCCATTTCGCAGAACAATTTTGCTGTCAGAGATAATGTAACATTGGTTCCTCTCACCCCAGAATCCCACGATTCCCTACTTCATACTTTGTGGTCCCATTTCACATTTTCAGTGTTCAGAGAGCTGAGAATTACAGACAGATGCAAAATAAGGGAAAAAGTACGCTCTTAAGAGCCTCAGCACAGAACAGATACTTTGCATCTACCCACACGCCACTGTAGGAAATAATCACATGGCCTAACAAAGACGTGAGGGGGCTAGAGAATGTTGTTCACTGTGTGTCAAAGACACAGAAACATGTTTGGAGAGCATCAAGCCAGACTCTGCCACCATCCTCAGCTTTGGTCACTAACAGTGTGTTACAGCATGTTGTAACATATGTACATTTAGATTTAAGTTTCAACAGGAGATTTACATAACAGAATAATTATGTGTAGTACACAGCTATGTATTTCAGCTTTTTAAAGATATATTTGTGTCTAATGCAATGTCTTTTTTTTTAAATTAGTAACTTAACTGAAGCATAATTTACAGAAAATATAGTGCAGACTTTAAAGTTGATTTAATAAAATTTCAAATGCGATGAGATTTAACAAATATAAACATTCATGAAACCAATGCCACAGTCAAGATACAGAACATTCGCAATATTCCAGAACATTTCTTCATGTACCTGTGTGATCCAACCTTCCTCTATCCCAACCTCAGGGAACCAAAGATCAGATTTCTGTAACTATTGATCACTTATAATCCAACAAAATGTGTTCTTTTATCCTGAAGTCTTTGCTCTTGGTAAGGATTTTAAGATTTATCTATGTCCTATATGTATATGTTATTTATTGTCAGTGTAGAATTGGACATCATGCTTTATTTTGTTCATTTATTTATCTCTAATGGGATTTGGGTTGTTTCTAGATTTTTTGCTCAGAAATAGAACTGCTGTGTATATTCATGAGCAAGTTTTAGAGAAAGGCATGTGCTGTCATGTATTTTGAATTAAAATTTAGAAGTAAAATCGTTGGATCATGTGGTAGGTTTATGTTTAGCTTTTCTAGAAACTGTCCACATGTTTTTTGAAGTGGCTATAACATTTTACACTCCCAACAGCAAGCAGCATATGAGAGTGAAAATAGCTTGACACCTTTGCCAACACTTAGCTCAGTTAGAGTTTTCAATATTTTGCCATTCTCATGGTGGTTTAATTTAATATCTCACATGGGTTTAATATGCATTTTCTAATAACTAAAGATGTGCATGTGTTTATATACTTGTTGGCTATTTACATGTTTTCTTTTGATGGAGTCATCATTGAGACCATTTGCTCATATTTTTTTCTACCGGGAGTTTTAATATTATTGAATGGCAAGTATTCTTTATATGTGTGGAAAATATTTTCTCTTTCTGGTTTGCTTTTAAACCTTTTAATGTAATCCATTGAAAATAAAAGGATTTTAATTTTTGTATAATAATGTATTTTTTAATGAATTATGTTTTTCTATCATCTTAAGAGCTCTTTATTCATCATAATATCACAGGATTTTCTGTTATCATTTATTCGAGGCCTTTTTTATATTGGTTTTTACATTTCAGTTTGTGACCCATTTTGAGTAGATGTTTGTGTTTGCTGTGTGGTAGGGTTTGATGTTTATTTTTCCCCATGTAGGTATTTAATTTCTCTTCTAGTATTTGTTGAAAAGTTTTCCATTCCCCACGGATTGTACTGACATCTTTGTCAAACTCAGCTCAGCATAGAGCCTTTTTCTAGACTCTCCATTCTGTTCCATCAATCTATTTATTTATTACTTTACCAAATCCTCATGGTTTTTATTATAGTAAACTTATAGTAATATTTTTTTAAATTTATTTTTATTATGGTAACATTGGTTAATAAAATCCAGTAAGTTTCAGGTGTACAATTCAACAGGAAGGCACATATATATTGCACTGTGTATTCACTGCTCATAGTTAGATTTCTTTCTGTCACCACATATTTGAAGTCAGATAGTGCCCTTCCTCTAATTTTTTGTTTTTGAGTAAAAGTTACTTTGCCTCCCTTGCATCCTTTGCAATTTTACACAAATTTTAGAAGAGGTCTATTAAGGTCTATAAAATGTCTGCTGGAGTTTTTCACTGATATTTATTTAAACCTATAGAGAAATTTGGACTGAATTGACAGTTTAACAATATTGAGTATTGCCATCCATAAAAATGATGTCTTTTCACTTATTTATCTCTAATTTCTCTCAGCACTTATTAGTTTACATAGTATAATTTCATGTTTTGTCAAATTTTTCTAAATTTTGCTATATTTTTATTAAGTATATTACATATATTTCTACAATTTCCTATCCCAGTGGATTGCTGCTAATATATAAACAGTTAATGTCATGTTAACATTTAATAGCATATCCTTGCTGAATTCACATAATTATTTCAGTGGTTGTTTTGTGGATACCTTAAGATATTCTAGTCAGACATAATGGTTACCAAGAGGGGTACTTTATTATCCTTTGCAATTTTATTTTATTTTTTCTTACCTTATTTGTGTCTTCTTCTTAACCCATGTGTTCAGAAATGTGTCAATTAATTTCCATTCTTCTTGAA
Organism: Pteropus vampyrus; assembly: GCF_000151845.1. Lineage (NCBI taxonomy): Eukaryota > Metazoa > Chordata > Mammalia > Chiroptera > Pteropodidae > Pteropus > Pteropus vampyrus. The sequence goes on along the minus strand of NW_011889255.1, from coordinate 264,691 downwards.
ATCTTTTTTTTCATTGCTTTCTCATTAATTCTATTGTATTCAGAAAAGATGTTCTATACAATTACAAAAGTTTGAAACTTACAAACCACGCTCTATGAGTCAGCATATGAGCTATCTTTGTTAACCCACGACGAGCTCCTGAAAGGGTGCATATCATGCTCTTTTGTAACATTGTCCAGATTACCTATTCCCTTACCGTTTTTTTTTTTTTTTGATGTTTCATGGGTGAATGAAACACAGATGTGAAGATTTCCTACTATGATTGTAGAATTGTCAACTAATCATTTTAAGTGTTAGTCCCCATATTTTGAGATTCTGATTTTAGGTACATGCATGTGTATGACATTTATGTTTTCCTGATAAATTAACCTTTTCATGTCAATGAAATATACATGTTTATCTTTAATGATACAATAGCTACTCAAGTTATTTATGCTTATTGACGTCAGGGAAAAGCTTTCCTAGTCATCGCATTTTTAATTTATCTATATATTTTAGCTTTAAAATGAGTTTCATTTAGATGGTATTTATTTGTCTGGCTTTGTAATCTATTTTCTGCTTTTTAACTGAAGCGTTTAGTTAATTAACATTCAATGCATGTATATGTATTAAAATTAATGGTATCAATTTTGAAAAAGCTTTGCTTATTTGTTTGTCTCTTCTGTTTGTCAATTTTCTATTTCCTTTTGGATAATTTAGGTTTTTTTAAAGTTCCATTTTACTTTATCAGCTGGATTTAATGTGATTGCTTTAGAAATTAGCTTATAGAATTTTAAACTAGATTATTTAAGTTAATTTTGTGCCACTTTATGTACTCTAGAAACCTGTTTCAAATGTTGCCTTCAGGAGAGGTGTTGTAAAGGTAAATAATCACACCTTCCCACCCTGCCTTCACACGTTTTGCTGTGAGAATTTGGAAAGGCTTTCTCCATTCAAATGCAGCAAATTATGACTGCTCCTTCCCATCATTCTGTGGAGTCAGCAGAGCTCAAACTGCCAATAAGTTAATATTTTATATTTTTAAAACTATGTAGTGTTCTGCAGCTCAGGTGTTCACTTTCATATGGGACCCACAGGAGCCATACCTACTCTCATCATCCAGGAAGTCAAGCTGAACCGAAGATGTCCATCCTTCCACATTGTCTTAACATGACTAGGACAATCGTAGGCTTGGCCTGACCTGTGGCTGACGACAATCCAAGGATCATAAAGATGATTTTGCTGTAGGAGACAAGTATCAGTGGAAATGGAACCATGACTTATATCACAGCAAATATGCAGACCATCATTTCACTCCTAAAGGTGTCCCCACAGGTCAGCTTGAAGACAGAGGGGATGTCACAGAACTGATTGATGAGATTAGAACCACAAAAGGGCAGGGAGAAAATGTGACTGCCTGCCCTATTAGGACTGTACTTCCAGCCACCATCTGGACACAGAACTTATAGTTCATGCCTGGAGGATAGTGATGAGAGAAACAAATGGCCAGATAGCGGTCAGAGTCCATCACGACTAGAAAGGAACACTCAGTGGCTTCCAGCATAAGAATCTAGCACTTTTGTTCAGTACAGCCAACTAAAGAAATTGTCCTTCTCTGGGTCCAAAGATTCGCGAGGATTCTGGGAAGTGTAACTGATACATAGCATAATTCCAAAAAGGAAAAATTGCCATGGAGAGAATACATAGAAGATGGAGAGATGGGTCCAGTTTTGTTATCCGATATATGGTGCTGTTGCCCATCAAGATAATGATATAGATGCTTAAGAGCAAACCGAATAGAAAGCTCTGAAGATTGGGAACATCGGCAAAGTCCAAGAGAACTAATTCCATCAATTTAGTTAGACTTTTTTCTGGTGTTTTTTTTTTTCTTGATATTTCATCTGTGGAAAGAGAAAACAGAGCATGTGGTTTTTGGTTTACTTTCATTGATCCGTGGGTGTTTTCCAAGTTGTATTAAGCCATTAATATTGGTTTGCATGATCACTGCAATTGCTTCTAATTTAAGAATGTTACTATTTATATATTTCCCACTTTCTTGGTTTAAAACCTATGGACTATCACTGCAAAACCTCCCCTGAAATTTCCTTTAAGATCGTTCTATGTACTTTGTGAATATAGCTCAACATAAACCCTTCCTATTTTCTGCTCAGCACAGACCCTGGAAAAACTGGCAGTCATTGAAGACAGACCCACAGTTTTGCCATATGTTCTCACTTTTAAGTAATTACATTTCTTGAGAATCTTGTTGTATTTCTCTATGCATTTTCTCTATCATACTTTAGTAGCTTTGTATCTAAATTCTCTTCCTTATATATTTTCAACTGCTTATTGCAACCCTTCATTTTTCCTCCTTAACTAAATTACGTTAAACATACAAGTCCCTATTATATACTTCATATTATTATGTAGTATATAAAAAAAGAGAGAATACTTTATTGCACAGAGTGAATTAAAACAAATATTTTTCATAGGATACTAAGTGGGAAATAGAAGGAGGTTTTATTCAGAACTAGTTGCCTGGGAACGCAGATACATATAGATCAATAAAGAGGATAAACCTGGGAAAAACAGAAATGGCCTGGAATGTGTGCATTACCTGTGTGTATGTGTGTGAGCAGAAGGAGAATATATATTGTGTGATGTTTTATCCTGTGTGCTGTGTGTGTCTCCACAGACTTTGTTGTGTCTCAAAAGCCATTTCAGATAATTATTTGTAAACTAATTTTATTTTTAGAGATAAGGATCTTGAAACTGACGAATGACGGAACTTAGGTTTTGTGATTACAAGTCAGGGCCTATTTTGTTATTGGACTTGAGTTTGAATCCTAACTCCATGATTTATTATCTATGTGTGATATTAAGCAATTATGTAGATTTCCCATGGTTTGCTTCCTTATGTGATAATTAAATGAGATACCATTGGTAAAATTGCCTGTTGATTTTAATCAGATTTTAATTTATTCCTTATGTTTCTATAATGATGATTATGGATATTATATTATGTTCTTAAGTTCTTAGTCCCCAGGGCTGTAACACATTGCCTGGCAAGACTGTACTTAATAGAGTTATTAAGTTACTTGGTTATTATTTGTTCCATTCATATCCTCATTTAATTTTGTTTCCAATAGCTAGTTGAGTGCTTACACACGTGAGTGGTTTATAAATATTCCATCAGGAAAATTTAACTAGATTCCAGTACACACTAACCCAAGAACTGAATATTGAAATGGACTTCAAATGGAAATTAGTTATATTCTGGTATTATGTCCTCATTTAAATCATCAAAGCTTAATTTTACTTGTTTGAAAATATACGCAGTAATAATGTAGCTCAGGGAATTGTTTTCAGGAAAATTTTAAGTGTTGATTTAAAATAGGCCGTTGCAGTTCTATGAGATATTATTACAATTATTATCATGCTTATTGCTTTTATCGCTATTAGTTTAACGTATCTTTTCCTTTCTTTTTGAACTTTGCTAATCTTTTATCATGCCCTAGAAGTAGTCTTTTCTGTCTAGGAGTGAAGACAATGTACAGGGAAGTGTTTTGCCAGAAATATTGAGCTTAAAATTAGTAGGCTATTCTATGCTGTGTGGATACAAACCTACAACAATACCTATGGAAAAACACTATAACTTGCTGGCTTTTATTTTTAGTTTTTTTTTTTTTTCTCTTACCTGTTTCAGTCTCCTGTACTTTGAAGATACAAGAGAACTAAATTTTGTTATAGAAATAGAAGAAAAGTAAATTGAAAAATTTATCTCAAATCTTATTTAATATATGAAAACATCTCCAGAGATAACTTCATTTGATTTTTTTTCTGAAATTGATCTACTCTCTCCATTATATAAATATCATTAACTGTTAATGGTATTTTTCAGTTGTTACATGGGAACGTCAGTTCCTTTACTATTTTTTTTTCTGTTTCTCATAAACTAGAATAATGTAGGGAATAAGAGGCCTGGTTAATCAAAATTATTTTTTGTTTTTGACAATTGTTGAACATTTATTGTATTTAACCACCCTGTTAATGACTTTACCTGCATTGTTGCTTTTATTACATTCCGAATGAAGTAGGTACCATTAGTATTCACATTTTGCATAGAGCTGGAGGAAGAGAGAAGTTAAATAACTTGCGCAACATCAAGAAGGTCATGTAACCTCACTGACTTCAACCTTGGCAGTGCAATGCCAGCATCCATATTTTTCATCAGAGTTCAATGGGCTTCATACAACATTCAATAGAAAATATTATTTTAAATTTAATATTCTGAATAAGATCGGTGAAATTAAGACATATAAAACCACAACAGCAAGGTGATCTTATGTCCATTTCATATCTCATTCACTGTTATAAAAATGAAAGACTCATTACTAAGGGGTAAAGTCTGTATATTTTAGGTTCAGAAGACTTATCTCATAAATTATTCTGATTGGAAGAAAGAGTTTTCTTTGATGACAATTCTTAAGTTGAAAAATAACACACTACAGTAAAATAAGTGGCATAAAACAATTACTGCTTACCTATTTATATTGTGGAGAAACCACTAAGTATTGCTTCTTTTATGAAAACTATGGTCTATGTAATAGAAACTTTTAATTCAAATTATTCAAGATCCAAATTCTGCCATTCTTATTCTTCCTGAAGCTCATATTTCACTTTAAAATCAGTGTACCTTTGGTAAAAATATCCCTTGATTCATTGAAACAGCATCTCTTCTGCACAATGTGTTGCATCTTTAACTCACTCTATTTATCAAGTGGTAATTGAGAAACAACTCAAGGCTGTGTTTGGTTGGATTAACACTGCATTGAAGACGGCCTCTGAGGGATACAGTCTGAGGAGCCCTATTCTCCTGGCTACTCCTCTCCACCTTTCTCTCCACCCTCTCCTCATGTGGAGAGCGGAGGCAATTCCCCTTTGGGAAAGGCTGTAGTAAGACATTCACAGTCTTTGAGTTGGTCTGTATCTACATATGAAATCTGAGGATATTAAATTTGAAATTGTTAAACACTATTTCTTAACCTCAAAGAATGTAACCTGGAAATTATCTAGAGTTCATGCATTATCTAGAATATTTATTTGTTAAGGTTGTCTGTTCCTGCATGAATAGAAAATTTTTTTTAGTTACAGGTATTTATATAAGAAAAATAT
>NW_011889255.1:255476-258177 GCF_000151845.1 Pteropus vampyrus | reverse complement strand
AAATAAATAAGTCATAAGGATGTAATGTACAGCATGACGACTTCGACTTTAGTTAATAACGCTGTATTGCATATTTGAAAATTATTAAGAGAGATCTTCAAATTCCTTATCATAAGAAAAAATGTTTTGTAACTATGTATGGTAGTGGATGTTAAGTAGACTCGTCATGGTGATTATTTCACAATATGTAGAAATATCAACTCTTCTTATACACCTGAAATTATAATGTCAATTATACTTCAATTTAAAAAAAGAGAAAAAAGTTATTTTTTGCACTTTAAACATTATATTCTCTTAGTAATATGTCCAAACAGTAAGTAAAAGTATAATCAGAAATTATGTGAAATCCTACCACTGTGAAGAAGTCAGTATTTTCTTCTAAGCCACATCCTCCCAGATTTTCCTGCTATGAATAAATACCCACTACTGACATGCAAAGCAAAATATTATGTAAAATTATGGAGCGTTACTCTATTATTTTATAAATGGTTCAAGTTGTCCATACATATATCTTCTTTCTCACATGTTAGAAAAGCTTGGAATGCCTTCAGTGACACGAATCTAAAACATCGTCTTGAGAAGTTCTGTAGGGCTGTACGGTGTAGATGTTCTCCAGTGTCTTTGTAAGTTTCAGCCAAGAGTGACTTCTTTTTCCTTGTGGTTTTCTTTAGCTCTAGAAAAAATCCTTTAATAAAAAGTCTGAACAAACAAATACGTATAATACTCATTCTTGGGCAAAATCTTTACACCACATGAAGTTAAATTGACGAAGTTTTTAAAACAAAAAGATAAGTATTTTGATTTTACATGCAAAAGAAAATATGAAAATTACTGCACAAAAAGTGATACTGAAATTATTTCAAGTGATTCAAATAAAAGGACTTTAATAAAAAAGACTATTTATATGGTGTATTATTTTCTTTGATCTATTGTAATAAAATATTACAAATTGAGTGGCTTAAAACAATAGAAATTTATTCTCTCTCAGTTGTAGAACCCAAAGTCCAAAATCACAGTGCTGGCCAGGTCTCACTCCCTTCAAGAGAGAATCATTCATTGCTTCTTCCAGGCTTTGGTGCCTCTTGACCATCCTTGATTCTTGGCTGCATCACTCCAATCTCTGCCTGCATCTTCACATATTCTCTGTGTCTCTATAACTATTTTCTAAACATCTGTGCTTTCTGCTTTATAAGAACACTGGTCATAGTATTTAGTACCCACTTTAACGATGGATGATCTCATTCCTTTAATACATCTGCAAAGGCCTTTTTTTCTCCCTCAAATAAGACCACATCTGCAAGTCCTATATTTACATATATTTAGAGGCCAACATCAACCCAATACACAGTGAAATGGAGAATGAAAGTGAAAATTCTGGAAACTTCTAAAACTAAATAGATATTTCCAAAACGAAAGCTACAACAGGAAGGAATGAGGTTATCAGAGGACAGTGAGTGTTGGGATAATAAAGGAGGAGATTTGTGATCTTAAAACACTATGGACAGTATCAAAGTAAAAACAAAGGAAAACGCAAAGAGAATACTAAGATCACCCTGCTTTCCACCATCTCAGCTGCTGCTGGTTTCTCGCACTGGCTAAATCCTATCAGAGTACAGAGGAGGTTAGATAGGCTATCTGAAGGAATGGGAAGGTTAAAGAAAATGTATCGCAGAGCATGACTCTAAACCCTGGTTATATAACACACTCGATTAACTATCACTGTATTTATTGCTCGAGCAATCTCTTAATTCACTAGTTCACAGTGAGAAGAAACAAGGGTGTTCAAATTAGATCATTACAATGGAGATAATTTGTGCTCTGGTTACAAAGAAGAACTTTACTTAACCCTATGAAACTAAGGTCCCTTAACATAATGTGAGGTTACTATGATGCCATTAATGATCATTATTTAGAAACATAGACGTAAAACTAGGTTGTTTTTCTGTTGTAGCTAAAAAGACCTTCTTATAGCAGACCCATAAGAAGGTCTTTTTCTGTAGTATCAAGTCTTTGCATCATCATAATAACTTAGTAGTTTTCTGAGTGCTACCATGATGTCTTTGTTCCTCAGAGTGTATATGATAGGATTCAATGTTGGGATCAAAACAGTGTAGAAAAGAGAGATCACTTTCCCAGTTCCTTCAGATTGATGTGGTTTTGGTTGCAAGTAAGTGATAGTAGCTGTTCCATAGAATAAGACCACAACTATCAGGTGAGAAGAACAGGTGGAGAAGGCTTTTGCTCTCCCTCTAGCTGATGATATTTTGAGAATGTTAGCAATAATTTTGCCATAGGAGATAACGATCAATAGAAATGGAACAATGATATATACTACTGTAACTACACAGACTGTGACCTCATTGAGAAATGTTTCTCCACAAACAAGCTTGAGAATTGGGGGGATGTCACAGAAGAAATGATTAATTGTGTTAGACCCACAAAAGGGCAGAGAAAAAATCTGATATGTCTCCCCAATTACGGCTGGAGCTGCACCAACCCAGGCGGCAATGGCCAGCTGGACACAGACCTTGTGGTTCATGACCAGAGAGTAGTGCAGAGGGTTACAAATAGCCACATAGCGGTCATAGGCCATTGCTGTCAGGAGGAGACACTCTGAGCCTCCAAATGAAAGGACAAAGCACATTTGTGCAGCACAAGCAACCAAAGAAATGTTTCCTTTCTGGGTCAAAAGATCCATGAG
>NW_011889255.1:253236-255426 GCF_000151845.1 Pteropus vampyrus | reverse complement strand
TTTCAAAGTGATTTAATATCAGTATTTATTTTCATTATTTCACTGTAAATTCTACTTAATAGAATCAGAAATATATAGGAGTTACTTTAATAATATGACACATTTGCTATTATGTGTGAAATATTAATTTTAAATTTAGAAATATAAACAAAAGCTTAATATCACTGTAAAGTAGCTCATATTTACCTTTTTTATTTGGGATTTGGCTGAATTTTTTTCACAAAAGAGGGATTAAATATTTAAATTACTGTAGGTGAAACCACCTGTTTCATCAAACATATTCAAGACACCTTCAAAATATTGTTCATTCTATGATCCAGCAATTGCTCAGAGAAAGGAAGTTCAAAAGCCTCATAATTAGCACAGTGTAGTATTATGCATGGTTAGAGAGACCTTCTGATGCCACAGAGTAGACATTTCAGAATAAGGTCAAATACAAATGACAACTTGTCATATAATAAGGATACCAAATTGGCAAAATATGGACATAAAAAAGAAATGCTATTGGAAAAACTTGGCGGCATTACAGGAAAAATAAGCTCTTCTTAGTATCTTCTTCTATAGCAGAAAAATGTCCAAATGATACACTGGTTCAAATATGTTAGAGAGTGAAATGACATAAGTATTCTAGAAAACAGGTTTTTATAACTTTGGAGTAAGGAAAATTTAACTCAAAATTTAGAATGCAGGACCCAAAAATTGAAAAACAGAAAAACCTTTGTGAAAATATATAATTCTGCATGATAATAAGAAACAAACCTCTAAAGTGAAGTCAAAAAGAATTGATATAAAAGAAAACATAATTACAAATAATATCTCAATAAAGTACCCTTGGCTTATTCTTAAATATTGAATATAATAAAAAATATAAATAGAAGTAGAAACCATAAATAGAAAAATGGACTAAACAGATGGAGTAACAGTTCACAGAAAAGACAGGAAAATCATTCCCTAAACATATGGACAGATACTCAACTTCATTTCTCTCTCCTTCTCTTTCTCTCTGTCTCTATCATCTATCATCTATGTATCTATCTATCATCTATGTATGTATGTATCTATCATCTATGTATCTATCTATTTATCTATCTATATCTATCTATCCATCTATCTATCTATCTATCTATCTATCTATCTATCTATCTATCTATCTATCTATCTACCTACCTACCTATCATCTATCTATCATCTATGTAACAACTATCATTTATCTATAATCTATCTAACATCTATCTAACATCTATCAATCATCTATCTATTATCTATCTATATGACATAAGAAATTGCTCAGGTTTTGTTTTGAGAGAGTGAAACAGGCATCATTGACCAATGATACAATCGTGTTTACTCTTTGAATCAACCAGTGATACACGAACATATGTTGTTATGCAGTAGCATGATATCGCAACGAGTTTGTACTTGCAAAAGGTTATAAGCTACTCTGAATAATCATGAGGGTTTTCTCTCTCCAACTAAGCCTTATTTTTGATACTGTTATATATTATTTTTAATTCCACAACTATATAATGCTTCTAAAATATAACTTTTTAAATGTATCCAAGTTTTTCTAGTGTTTGCAACAAGAAGACTGGCTCTCGGAGACCTGTGAATCTTAACCAGAAATGGACGTTATTTCTTTATCTGTTTTAAGTGATGGAAATTTTAGGAGGCTTGGTTTTAAGTAAGTCCTTACATAGAAGTTTTGAGTCATTTATCCAAACCAATTCAGTAGTATCACCAATCTTGAATATATTTTTGTAGTTGATCATTATTTTTCGACGTACAAGACAAATTCATTTTTCTGAAATACTTTGAGGAACAATATTAGTCTGGCACAAAAATAATAAAGGATATTAGATTTTTAAATTATAAACATACGTTCAATAAAGAAAATTTGGAAAATAGAGAAAAAATAGAAAAAATATAATTTCTGTGTGTTCTAAACACTACCTTTCTGTTTTAAGTACTACAATGCGCGCAGTATGATCATGGTTTGTTTTGCTCAACAGTATGCTTCATCCATGTTGGATTTAATTGCATTTTATTCACTTTTGTCGCTCTCTGGTGTTGCTCTGTGCAGAGTTATCACAATCATTTTCCATCCTAATTTGATAAGGATTTGACATTAAGAATAATGCAAAGATGAACGTTTTTGGACGCATCCCTGGCACACGCACACAGGGACTTCTT
>NW_011889255.1:252297-253186 GCF_000151845.1 Pteropus vampyrus | reverse complement strand
CATTTCTCTTTTTTCATTAGTACTGGTTTTCAAAATTACCTTAAATGAATAACGCTGATTATAAATTTCTTTATTATTGTTATTCGACATATCTAATTTTATATTACTTTGTAATTAAGAATGGTAAGAATATGCGAGTTATCTTAAGTACTTAACTCATTTTCAATTAAAGATTTTAGAATTCATGCTTTTCTGTTTTATTATTTGTATCTTGATCCTCAAATTAAGAACTATCTTTAAATAAAATAGTCTAACAAAACGATTACAGCTTACCTTTATAGATTTGCATGAAGACGTCTATGTGAGTGGAGGTGTTTATTAACCTGTAATCTAGTTAAGTTCTTCTGTCATGTTGAGGAGCCACTGTAATTCTATGACATTCTTGCTGGCGTCAAACATTGGCTGCTCTTAAATAGGAAGCAGCCACACACACCTGGGGGAATATTCTCTTGTGTGCCAATTAAATTCCTGAACACTGAAAGCTGCTTTTTTATGGCAATCATCTGAGTTTATTTTCTATAACCACTTTTCTCTTCTTGGCATGAGCCCCCTCAATGGGAGAGTCTCTTGGTGAAGAAACACCATCTAATTTTCAAGTAGTACTTCCAGAAGAAAGTTAAAAATCATTCTACAAATTATATTTCAGACTCTTAGTAATTGGTGTGAATTTTCCTTTCTTATTTTTATTCCCATAATTGACCCAAATCTAGATCATCCGCATCATTAGAAAAATGTGTCATATGTTGCATCACATGACCATGGCATGCTTGGTCTCTTCAACACATTGGATGGTGAGAGCCCTTTTCAAAAATGGAACTCTGTCGATAGATTAACTTTTGTGGAAATTAAAGCATGTCATGTCTGCTGATCAAAAGAAAACTGGATGATT
>NW_011889255.1:251755-252247 GCF_000151845.1 Pteropus vampyrus | reverse complement strand
CGCACACAGGGACTTCTTCGGATGTGTGCTGAGGAGTAAGAGTCTTGCGATGAAGGCAGGCTGCCTGCTAGAGCGGTGTCCCAATGCACATGCCAGCATCGGAGGAGAGTGCCATTGCACCACATCCTTTCCACGTGTGATATGGCTAGACTTCATTTATTTATTAAAACTTTTTTTTTTGTCTTTCAAGTGAGTGTGTCAGCGATCTCATTTGGTTTTAATTTGCATTTTACTAGTTACTAATGAGCTATTTTCTTTTCCCCTGCCATTTGGGTTGCCCCTTTCTGTGAAATGCTCTTCAAGTATCCTGTCACCTTTGCCTTTGAGGTTTCTGTGCTTTAGACTGGGATCTCTTCTTTATAAATGTTGTATTAAACTCCTTGTGTAGAATAAAATGACTCTGGATGGCTTCTTTAGATAAAGAGTACTTTTTCATCAATTGGGTTCAACAGATCAGTGTTTTCCACTATGGCTAATAATTTTGTTAAAACT
>NW_011889255.1:250685-251705 GCF_000151845.1 Pteropus vampyrus | reverse complement strand
TTAAACAAGAGTATTTAAGACAGAAAACAAACAAACAGACTTTAAACTTCGGTTACTTTGAAGCAGGTATGGAGGTAACATTATCATACACAATAATTCTACTGGTAACTATATTCTTTTCCCATTTCAATGTTCTTTGAGTATTTGAAATGTTTATAAACAAATTTCTTTTTTGTATTTTAAGCCTCCTTTTCTTTACTACAGCATGCCTCTCTTACATTGGCCCTCTGTGCTCTACAGTATGACCGATAATGTATTCATGTGGGGTTTCCATCATGATTATCTACAAATGAGAACTGCACATGTGATTTGTCTCCAGAAAGTGTGTCACTTCCTTATAGACTGGGACAAATTGAATGTCCATCCCCCGTTAAGATGGAGAATTTGGATATTTCCTTATTCAATTAGATATCAGCATCGTCTGAAAAAGTATCTAGAAACTAAAACAGTTCCTCAGCTATATCCGTGGCTTAATAAAATAAGAAGCATCTTACACCCGTTTCACAGAACCATTTTGCAGTCAGAGATAAGAAAACACTGGTTCCTCTCACCCCAGAATCCCACGGTTCCCTACTTCATACTTTGTAGTACCCTTTTAGATTTTCAGCATTCAGAGACTGAGAATTACAGACAGATACAAAATAAGGAAAAAAGTGCACCCTTAAGAGCATCAGCACAGAAGAGATATCGATTCTACCCACATGCCATTGTAGGAACTAATCGCATGTGTAACAAAGATGTGAGAGGGCTAGAGAATGTTGTTCACTGTGTGTCAAAGACACAGAAACATATTTGGAGAGCATCAAGCTAGACTCTGCCATCGTCCTCAATTTTGGCCACTAACAGTGTGCTACAGCATTCTGTAACATATGTATATTTAAATTTAAGTTTTAACTGGATGTATATTTAAATTTAAGTTTTAACTGGATGTTTACATAACAGAATATTATGTATGGTACATAGCTATATATTTTAGCTTGTTTTTGAGACATATTTGAGTCTAATGCAATGTCCTTTTTA
>NW_011889255.1:248843-250635 GCF_000151845.1 Pteropus vampyrus | reverse complement strand
AGCCAGTCACTCTCAGCTGGATGCAGAGCTTGTGGTTTCTAACTACAGGATATTGCAGAACACGACAAATGGTCACGTAGCAGTTATAGGCCATCACTGTCAAGAGAAAGCATTCTGGGTTTCTAAGCACAAAGATAAAACATATTATTGTAGTACAGTCAAAGAAAACAATATTTATTTTCAGAGTCCAAAGTTTTATAAGTATGCTAGACAGAGAGCTACAGAAACATAACAGATTTCTGGAAGGACAAATTACTGGGAAAAAATACATCAGAGTTTGGAAACCCTGGTCAAGTCTACTCATGAGACTAATGATGACATTTTCCATCAGGATGATCACGCACACAAGAAAAATATCATAAAAAGAAACATTCTGAGGTTGAGAATACAAGAAAATCCCCATAGACTCAATTTCATCATTGAAGTAAAATTTGCTTCTGGTTGTTTTTTCTTGCCGTTCCATCTGGAAAAATAGTGAAATTAGTCATTTATCCTGTTGGTTTGTTTCCTATTGACAAGAGAAGATTGAGAAGTAAACATATACATTTTCTTATTTCTATTTAAATTCCGTTTTATAACCCAACATTAACGAGCAAACCTGAATCCAATAGTGAAGATATGCTAAATTCTAACCATACCAACCAATTAACACATAAAAGCAGTTTGTATTTTATTGGAATTGAAGCGTTCCAAAAGTGTGCATTTTTATTTTTAGTTTATTTTATTTTTGTGTGTGTGTACAGAGCAAAGTGAGTCATTTTACTCCACATATTAACAAACAGATTCCCAGAATAGAATAATTTATATCTGTCACATTTCTTAGGGGAATGTTCAGCATATAATTTCAAGTGTATTTTGTGGTAACTCAACTCTTCCAGGTAACCTTTTCCAAATATAGCATGTGCCTCTCCTTAACTAGAGTGTTGCAATAACTCTCCATCATTCTGCATGGACTTTGCTTTGAAATTGTATTCCTATTTAATTGAGCCATCAAGATCAAGGAACATTATCACTAGGTATTTTATTTCAAGAACTTTCATTTGTCATATCCCTTCTTGCAGCAGCATTTGATATCTTTCTCTATACCAATTGATTGGCTAATTAATAATGACTTTATGGAATGAATTGCATAGATGCAATGATTTTGGGAACTCTGACGAGTTCTTGTAACCTGAAGTGACTCATTATCTGTGAGAATAGTTGTTCTCATTAAAATATTCTCATTTTAATATATGAAATGACACATACAGGAAGATAAATTGAACAGAATAATTTATTATAAAATACAATCGTCACACTTGTGCCTAAAAGATGAAATAATGAAGTGCTGACTTCAAGTTCTCCATTCTCCTTTTAAGATATAAAGAACTGTAAAAAATAATATAGATGGAGCGACTTTGAAATGGAGTCACAGCCCCCATCCCACAGAAATTGCCTTGAACGCTTACTCTTGAAACCTTGGAATGTTTGACTTGGTCTAAATAGCCTTTTAATTGGGGCAAAGCAATATTGTATTCCAAATAACTGTTTTCAGAGCTAACAGGAATGCAGACATCTGACTACAGGACTGAAAAATTAAACATTCCTTAGAATTAGTACCACTGAACCTGGCTAAAGAATAACTTAGGTTATTTGCACCCATTGAAATTCCTTTCATCTATTCATGGAACTATTTCCCTTCCCTTTCTCAGGAATACCCTTTGCCTTTACCTCATACCTGGAAACTATTTGTGTTTCTACCTGAATCTGTGTTTCCCAAACAGCTATTCTTTGATCTCAAATAAACACTATC
>NW_011889255.1:248457-248793 GCF_000151845.1 Pteropus vampyrus | reverse complement strand
AATCCTGTTTCTTGAACAAAATGACTTCTGTGTTAAAATTTCTATGTCCTTTATAACTGTACAAACCTAACTTTTGGTGAAGAAATCATATATCTATAACATAAAACATGTAAGATTTGTGTTTCTTTTTTTTCTTTTTTTTACTTTAGAGGAGAATAAGTTAGAAAGAGCAGAGATTTACTCCTTACGCACTAACAAAATTATCTATATTACTCTTCTTGTCAATATTTAAGTTCTTACAAATGAAAGAAAATAAATTCAATACTCTAATAGTCTGATTTTAAATTCAAACTCCTAGTCCCTGAATGAATTCAACTGATCAAGGGAATGTGAAAC
>NW_011889255.1:248040-248407 GCF_000151845.1 Pteropus vampyrus | reverse complement strand
TTTCCCAAACAGCTATTCTTTGATCTCAAATAAACACTATCATATCTCACTTCGGCTCTATATTTTTAAGGTCAACAGAACGATTTCATGAGGGAAAAAATAAAAATGACGAAGAAACGAAAAGACCTATGTTTGTATATTATTATTTTAATTCTTCCAATCTCAATAAGGATCGCTTCAAAGAAATGATTCATTTCAGACAAAAAAAAAAAAAAATGATAGATTTTTCTTCCTTGACACAGCATACATATGTTTTCTGCAAGGAGTCATAGAAGCATATAAAAGATAAACCAATATTTTGTTTATTCAAAACAGTTTGGTACAAATAAGTTTTAGATATTTACCTGATGGATTATTAATGTAAACA
>NW_011889255.1:243065-247990 GCF_000151845.1 Pteropus vampyrus | reverse complement strand
TTATTCAAAACAGTTTGGTACAAATAAGTTTTAGATATTTACCTGATGGATTATTAATGTAAACAGCTGTACTTTAATGATCTTCCAAGAATTTTCGTATCCATTTTGTTTTCAATTCCTTTATCACAATGGAAGTAAGAAATTCAAACTTCCAGTTCTGTCTTGAGTGCCAATTTTAAGCTTAAAATCTTTACTTGGTGAGTATCTGTTGAATCTCGATTCTTGGACTTCTATGGTGACATAAAATAAATGAAAAATGTCAATACAAAATCATATTGACACAAAATAAATTCATACTTTCTAGTCTAGATTTAGTTTTAGCTGCTTATTTTGTTGTTGTTCAGTAGTTTATGTACAAATGTTTTGCATTTATATGTATGAAACCTTTGTTTTAATAAGAAATGGATGTATTATTCCTCCTATTAGAAACTCATATCTCTTGGCTGAATACAACCAGTAGTTATTACGACAGGCTCTGTAAAGTCTAACACTACTCTGGAGACCCCAGTCAGTTTCTTTACTGATGGTCTGCAACTGTCCTAACAGGTATAACAATCCTGCCTTGATTAGATGACCAAGAGGAATGACAACCCCACCCCAACTCCCTTGGCTCTCTCAACTCTCCAGAAGCCTAGATTCCTTACACAGTTCTGACAGGTCAAGGAAGCCTGCAGTCTAATGTAGAGGAAGAATAAAGGTGCTGGGAAGTCCTGTTGCTGAGTGTGTCTCAGGCCTCCAATGTTGGCCTGTGATAGAGGTAAGGGCATGTGCAGAGAGGCTCAGTGGCTTTGTGTGTTTCCTGAAGCTCCCTTTCTTGTGTGCTTGTTAGGGCAGTTTTGATAATAACATTTCTGGAAAGATAATATTTGATTGATTAAGGATTTGACATATTCAACAAAAATGTTTTTCTAATTGACTTAACATGGTAAATCTCAATACTTTTAAGAGACCTATTTTATTGTCATTAAGTTTGAGTAGATATAAATAATCTTAATTTTTCACAATTTTAGTGAAGCATTTAAAATTTTTCTTGCTTTACATAGTTATTTTTTTTTAAATTTACAAAATTCAAAATTATTTTTCATCAAGTACATGCAAATATTTTTATGCTTTTTTCAGTACTGAAAAAGAGACATATGCCCAGTTTATAAATTTCCCACTAATATAATCTCTGAAAGTCAACCACATTTAATTTTTTTTTCTCTTTGATTTCTCAAATACCAAAATATTGTATTTGTAAATATTTGGAAAATTTTATAATTGTGTATTATTATTCTGGTTCGTCAAATATTGAAGACTTCTTCATTGATTAAATACTGTTGACTTTTTCCTCCTTCTTTTTTTAATTAAAAATTACTGGGCTGACATCGATTAATAAAATCAAATAAATCTCAAGTGTAAAATTCAATAGTGTGTCATGTATATATTGAGTGTGTCCCACCCCATCAAGAACAAGTGCAGGATTCAGTTTGTGGACTGGTGCCCCACAGGTTTCAAGGTTGGTATTAACTACCAGCCACCCACTGTGGTGCCCAGAGGTGAACTGGCCACGGTGCAGCGTGCCATGTGCATGCTGAGCAACACGACCGCCATCACCGAGTCCTGGGCCCAACTGGACCACAAGTTCGACCTGATATATGCCAACAGGGTATTTGTGCACTGGTATGTGGGTGAGGGCATGGAGGAGGGTGAGTTCTCTGAGGCCCGGGAGGATATGGCTGCCCTGGACAAGGATAAACGAGAAGAATAGGACAGCTGCCTGGAGCACACTCACTATGTTTATTGCAAAATCCTTTCAAAATATAAAGTCTCCTTGCAAAAGAAAAAGAGGGTGGGGGAATTCTGTCACCATATATTTGACCGTTTTTACCCCAATTTCCTCCTCACTCTCCCGGTTAACACTAATCCACTGTCTGTGTCATGTTTGTTTGTTGTTTTCAGTTTTATATATCATATATGAGTGAAATCATATGGGTTTCAACTTTTTCAGTCGTACTTATCTCACTTAGCATGATTATCTCAAAATCCATCTGTCCATGTTGTCACAAACGACAGTATTTCATCTTTTCTTATGGCTGAGAGATATCTCACTGTATACATATACAACAACCTGTTTATTCTTTTTCAATTTGAGGATTCATTTATTATCATTCAGGGCCCATTGGCAGTCATTAATTTTTACTATGTCCATTTTTACAATCTTAAATTTGTCTATCTCTGTATCTGCTCTTAAGCCCTCTTAGTTATTTTTAAATAAATGACTCTGTTATATATTCTGATTCCTTTCTGTTCATAAAAACCTGTTGTTCCTTTCAGGGTCAAAGATTATTTGGCTGATTCTCATATTTCTCTGCTGGTTGCTAAATATTCCTTCAGACATTTAGTAATAATAAGCAAGGGTAAAAAGCAAGAATTTACCTTGCTATGTAGTTTTACATTTACTGAATATAAGATTATGCTTTGTGGTTTAGATGTCACATTCTCTTTAAAATATATCTAAACTATAGATAAAATATAACAAATAAATCAAAAATTATTTGAAATGCTGCCAATATTTTCTGCCAGTAATTTTGTTTACATTATTATTTTTTTCCTAACATGGAGAATAATCTGATGATTGCCAGAGGCAGGACGTTGGGGGGAGGGACAAAATGGGTGAAAGTGGGCAAAAGGTACAAGCTGACAGTTACGAAATAAGTAAGTCATAAGGATGCAATATACACCATGATGACTCTATTTATTAATACTGCATTGCATATCTGAAAGTTGTTAAGATAGTAGACTTTCAAAGTCCTCACATAAGAAAATAATTTGTGTAAGTATATGGTAATGGATGTTAAGTAGCCTTATCATGGTGATCATGTCACAATATGTAGAAACATCAACTCATCTTATACATCTGAAACTAATATGTTATATGTCTATTATACCTCAATTAAAAATAGAGAAGAAATAATTTTATGTATTTAATTCTCTGTAATAAGTCTAAACAATAAATAAAAATATGATAAATAAATTAGAAATCATTTGAAATCCTACCACTGCGAGGAAGTCAGTATTTTCTTCTAATTCATATCTTGTCAGATATTGCTGCTATGAATAAACATTCACTAAAAACATGCACATGCAAAATATTATGTAAAATTATGCAGCACTATTCTTTTTTGTTTGAAGAGCTTTACAATTTATACATACACATATACATTCTTTCTCACATATCAGGAAAGCTAGGAAAGCCTTCCGTGATGCAGATCTAAAATGTTGGTTTAGGTCTCTGTAGGGTTGTACGGTGCAGATGTTCTCCAGTGTCTTAATAAGCTTCAACCGAGAGTGCCTTCTTTTCACTTCTAATTTTCTTCTGCTCCAGAAAAAAACCTTTCATAAACAGTTGAAGAAACACATGTAAAACTCTTTCTTAAGCAAATAAATATGCCACATGAGGTTACATTGACACAGTTTTTTAAAACAAAAGAATAAGTATTTTGTTTTTATTTTCAAAAAGAAAAAGATGCCAAATTATTGCCCAAAAGGATACAGAATTCATTTCCCATGATTCAAATAAAAGGACTCCAATAGAAAGCCTATTTATATGGTTTATTATTTTCTTTGATCTACTGTAACAATACTACAAATCAAGTGCCTTAAAACATTAAAAAAATTATTTTCTCACATTTCTAGAATGCAGAGGCCAAATCACAGTGCTGGCCAGGATCTAAGAGAATCATCCTTTGCTTCCTTCAGCGTTTGGTGTCTCTTGATCTTCCTCGATTCTTGGCTGCATCACTCCAATCTCTGCCTGCATCTTCACATGTTCTTTTCTGAGTGTCTGTAACTGCTTTTCTAAATGCCCTGTGCTTTTCTGTCTCATAAAAACACTGGTTATATAATTTATCAACCACTTTAGGCCAGGAGGATCTCATTTCTTTAATTTAATACATCTGCAAGGAGCTTTCTTTTTTTTTTCTCTCTCTCTCTCAAATAAGGCCCCATCTACAGGCCTAGATGAACATACACATAAGAGGGCAACGTTCAACCCAATACACATTGATATGGATAGTTTAGAGTGAAAACTGGAAGCTTCTAACACTAAATAGATATTACTAAAGTGAAACCTGAAGCTAAAGGGGAACGGATGACATTATCAGAGGTCAGTGAGATTTGGGATAATAGAGGAGGGGATTTGTATTCTTAAAGCACCATGGACAGCGACTTAAGTGCTACATAAGTTAAAAATGCAAAGAGAATACTAAGATTACTCTGCTTCCACCATCTCAGCTGCTGCTGGTTTCTCATATTGGCTAAATCCAATGAGACTACAGAACAGGTTAGTAGGATATCTGAAAGGAGGTAAGGTTAAGGAAATTATATCACAGAGCAAGATTCTAATCCTTGGTTATATAGCACACCCGGTTAACCAACATTGTATTGCTCAGGCAATCTCTTAACTCACAAGTTCACAGTGAGAGGAAAGAGAGATGTTCAAATTAGATTGTTACAATCTAGACAATTTGTGCTTTGATTACAAAGAAGAACTTTACTTAACTCTATGAAACTAAGGTCTCTTAACATAATGTGAGGTTGCTATTATGATATTCATCTTCATTATTTAGAAACATAGGCATAAAATTAGACTTTTTCTGTTGTGTCTAAATGGCAAACCTACAAGAATGTCTTTTTCTGTCATTCAAGTCTTTGTATCATCGTAATAACTTAGTAGTTTTCTCAGTGTCGTCGTGATGTCTTTGTTCCTCAGAGTGTATATAATGGGATTCGATGTTGGGATCAAAACAGTGTAGAAAAGAGAGATCACTTTTCCAGTTCCTTCAGATTGATTTGGTTTTGGTTGCATATAAGTGATAATAGCTGTTCCATAGAATAAGACCACAATGAACAGGTGAGAAGAACAGGTGGAAAAGGCTTTCGCT
>NW_011889255.1:239787-243015 GCF_000151845.1 Pteropus vampyrus | reverse complement strand
TGAGAGGAAAGAGAGATGTTCAAATTAGATTGTTACAATCTAGACAATTTGTGCTTTGATTACAAAGAAGAACTTTACTTAACTCTATGAAACTAAGGTCTCTTAACATAATGTGAGGTTGCTATTATGATATTCATCTTCATTATTTAGAAACATAGGCATAAAATTAGACTTTTTCTGTTGTGTCTAAATGGCAAACCTACAAGAATGTCTTTTTCTGTCATTCAAGTCTTTGTATCATCGTAATAACTTAGTAGTTTTCTCAGTGTCGTCGTGATGTCTTTGTTCCTCAGAGTGTATATAATGGGATTCGATGTTGGGATCAAAACAGTGTAGAAAAGAGAGATCACTTTTCCAGTTCCTTCAGATTGATTTGGTTTTGGTTGCATATAAGTGATAATAGCTGTTCCATAGAATAAGACCACAATGAACAGGTGAGAAGAACAGGTGGAAAAGGCTTTCGCTCTCCCGTTGGCTGATGATATTTTGAGAATGTTGGCAATAATTTTGCCATAGGAGACAATGGTCAATAGACATGGAACCACGATAAATACCACTGTAACTACATAAGCTGTGATCTCATTCAGAAATCTGTCCCCATAAGCAAGCCTGAGAATTGGGGGGAGGTCACAGAAGAAATGATTAATTTTGTAAGAACCACAGAAGTGCGGAGAACAAATCTGACATGTTTGCCCAATTACGGCTGGAACTGCACCAACCCAGGCGGCAATGGCCAGCTGGACACAGACCTTGTGGTTCATGACCAGCGGGTAGTGTAGAGGGTTACAAATAGCCACATAGCGTTCCTAGGCCATTGCTTTCAGGAAGAGACTCTCCGAGACTCCAAACATAAGGACAAAGCACATTTGTGTAGCACAAGCAACCAAAGAAATATGTCCTTTCTGGATCAAAAGATCTATGAGCATTCTTAGAATAGTGACTGTTACATAACAGATTTCTAAAATGGAAAAAAAATGTTAAGAAAGAAATCCACGGGTGTCTGGAGTACAGGGTCAATGCTTGTTATCAAAATTATGATGCTGTTGCACATCAGGATAGTCAGATAGATGACCAAAAATATCCCAAAAAGAATCCATTGGCTATTGGAAATAACAGAAAACCCAAAAAGAACAAATTCTGTTATTGTAGTCATGTTTGATTTTTCTTTTTCTACTTTGTTCTCCATTTGTACATATTGTAAATTCAGGATAATTAATTCATTAATGTTCTTGAACGACATTTTCCTCTTCTGTTCACTACATTAGGTGTAGGAATGTATTTCTATAATCTCTAAACTTATGTCCAGCTTCATGTTGCTGTTTCTAGAAAATGAATTTTGAAACCTCAGAAAGGAACTGTTGTGCACTTGAGATCAATCGAAGAAATAAAACTGAATATGTTTTTTATGCTTTGAGGTAATGATAGCAGAGAAAATGTGAAATGTGAATTCTTATTTAGAGCTTATTGTGCAGAAGTCATTTCTAATTATTTCACCCCCATAAAGGTAGAATTATGGTACAGGCTTTTGCTATTGCATTTGTCTGCGTTGATTAGTTTTTTGCTGAATTGATTGATCTATTTTACCTTCTTTCGATTTAAAGCATTTCATTTAAAGCTTTTGTTTCATATTTATTTGAAATGAGATTTAAGTCCTTCCATTTACAGTCTAATGAGAATCAGTTTTCTTAGACCAATCCTTTGTTACTGAGGGAATAAATATATACAACATATATTTATTCCTACTTTATGTACCTCCCTCCTCATTTATGTTAAATATGAAAACCATTAATCCCAGCATACTGTTCAATAATTTTCCCTAATAACACCCCTGTACAGTGTATCATAAATATCAAGTAACTTTTAACTCAATCAATACATATGACCCATTCATCTCAATATTTTTACATTTCCCTTTCTTCCTAGTTAAGGTTCTAGTGTCATGTAGTTACACTGAACTAAATACAATTCCCTTTCTCTATTTTCTCTTTGTAATTTTGCCTAATAAAATGTAACTTTGATTAAATACAATTATTATTTACTCTGGGTATACAAATGACTGGAGCCTATGAATGAAACTTACACACACACACACACACACACACACACACACACTATTTTGTTTCACTTCATATTAATTCCAGGCAGTCAATACTGCTTGACTATTTCTTCTACACTATATTAATATTTGTTCTCTAACTTTCCAAAACAAATATATGACAAAGATTATGTGTTCTATCTCATCACTCTGCTGTACACATCTTCACCTTTTAGCTCCAACACCTGATATTTTTTCATTAATACTTTGGCAAACAAAGCTGCAGACAAGTAATCTCTTACATTCCTCTATTTTCATTAGTACTGGTTCTCTAAATTACCTTAAATAATAGTGATTATAAGTATGTTTACTATTATTATTTGACCCACATCTAATTTTTTATTACTTTATAATAAGAAAGTAAGGAACTACATGAGTTATCTTAAGTAGTTAACTCATTTTCAAAGAAGGGTTTTAGAATTTCAAGTATTACTGTTTTATTTTTGTATCTTGTTCCTGCAATTAAGAACTATCTTTAAGTAAAATAGTCTAACAAAACAATTAAAGCTTACCTTTATAGATTTGCCTGAAGATGTCTATGTGGAGTAAAGGTGTTTATTAACTTGTAAACGTTTTAAGTTCTTTTGTCATGTTGAGGAGCCACTGTAATTCTACAATATTCTTGTTGGCGTCTAACATTTGTTTAAATAGGAAGCTGCCACGCTCATCTGGGAAGAATCTTCTCTTGTGA
Organism: Pteropus vampyrus; assembly: GCF_000151845.1. Lineage (NCBI taxonomy): Eukaryota > Metazoa > Chordata > Mammalia > Chiroptera > Pteropodidae > Pteropus > Pteropus vampyrus. The sequence goes on along the minus strand of NW_011889255.1, from coordinate 240,229 downwards.
GCCAATTAAATTTCTAAACACTGCTTTTTTTGGAAATTATCTGTATTTATTTTTAAAATCACTTTCCTTGTAGGTGGCTTATCATTCTCTTTACCCCTTCTTAGCACAAAGCTCCCCTCAATTGGGGATTTCCTTAGTGAAGAAACTTCACTTAATTTTCAAGTAGAACTTTCAGGAGAAATTTAAAAATCATTCTAGAAAATGTATTTCAGTCTCTTAATAATTGTGTAGATTTGCCTTCCTTTCTTTTATTCTCATAATTGATCCAAATCTTGATCATCACACCATTAGAAAAATGTGTCACATGTTGTATCACATGAACATGGTATGCTTGGTCTCTTCAATACATTAGAGGGTGAGTGTATGAAAAAAAAAAAAAACCTGGATAGTTTTATTCATTTTATGATGTCTACTCAGGCATCTGGGAAGGTTTCTAGATGAT
>NW_011889255.1:231709-239737 GCF_000151845.1 Pteropus vampyrus | reverse complement strand
TTTCCCTAATAACACCCCTGTACAGTGTATCATAAATATCAAGTAACTTTTAACTCAATCAATACATATGACCCATTCATCTCAATATTTTTACATTTCCCTTTCTTCCTAGTTAAGGTTCTAGTGTCATGTAGTTACACTGAACTAAATACAATTCCCTTTCTCTATTTTCTCTTTGTAATTTTGCCTAATAAAATGTAACTTTGATTAAATACAATTATTATTTACTCTGGGTATACAAATGACTGGAGCCTATGAATGAAACTTACACACACACACACACACACACACACACACACACTATTTTGTTTCACTTCATATTAATTCCAGGCAGTCAATACTGCTTGACTATTTCTTCTACACTATATTAATATTTGTTCTCTAACTTTCCAAAACAAATATATGACAAAGATTATGTGTTCTATCTCATCACTCTGCTGTACACATCTTCACCTTTTAGCTCCAACACCTGATATTTTTTCATTAATACTTTGGCAAACAAAGCTGCAGACAAGTAATCTCTTACATTCCTCTATTTTCATTAGTACTGGTTCTCTAAATTACCTTAAATAATAGTGATTATAAGTATGTTTACTATTATTATTTGACCCACATCTAATTTTTTATTACTTTATAATAAGAAAGTAAGGAACTACATGAGTTATCTTAAGTAGTTAACTCATTTTCAAAGAAGGGTTTTAGAATTTCAAGTATTACTGTTTTATTTTTGTATCTTGTTCCTGCAATTAAGAACTATCTTTAAGTAAAATAGTCTAACAAAACAATTAAAGCTTACCTTTATAGATTTGCCTGAAGATGTCTATGTGGAGTAAAGGTGTTTATTAACTTGTAAACGTTTTAAGTTCTTTTGTCATGTTGAGGAGCCACTGTAATTCTACAATATTCTTGTTGGCGTCTAACATTTGTTTAAATAGGAAGCTGCCACGCTCATCTGGGAAGAATCTTCTCTTGTGAGCCAATTAAATTTCTAAACACTGCTTTTTTTGGAAATTATCTGTATTTATTTTTAAAATCACTTTCCTTGTAGATGGCTTATCATTCTCTTTACCCCTTCTTAGCACAAAGCTCCCCTCAATTGGGGATTTCCTTAGTGAAGAAACTTCACTTAATTTTCAAGTAGAACTTTCAGGAGAAATTTAAAAATCATTCTAGAAAATGTACTTCAGTCTCTTAATAATTGTGTAGATTTGCCTTCCTTTCTTTTATTCTCATAATTGATCCAAATCTTGATCATCACACCATTAGAAAAATGTGTCACATGTTGTATCACATGAACATGGTATGCTTGGTCTCTTCAATACATTAGAGGGTGAGTGTATGAAAAAAAAAAAAAACCTGGATAGTTTTATTCATTTTATGATGTCTACTCAGGCATCTGGGAAGGTTTCTAGATGATTCAAAATGTAAGCTATCACAAAAACAAGCATTTTAAACAAAAACAAACATTTAAGACAGAAAATAAACAAAATAACTTTACACTAAAGTCTGTATTCCATTTCAGCTACTTCGAAGCTATTATCATACACGATAATTCTATTAGTAATTATATTTGGTTTTTCCTGTTTCAACGTTCTTTGAGTATTTGACATGTTTCTAAACACATTACTTTTTTGTATTTTAAGCCTCCTTCTCTTTACTACAGCACGCCTCTCCTACATTGGCCCTCTGTGCTCTTTATTATTACTGATATGGCATTTGTGTGGGGTTTCCATCATGATTATTTACAAATGAGAACTGCACGCGTGATTGCCTCCAGGAAGTGTGTCACTTCTTAATAGACTGGGAGAAATTGAATGTCCATCCCATATTTAGATGAAGGATTTGAATATTTCCTTATTCAATTAAATATCAGCATCACTTGAAAAAATATCTAGAAAGTAAAACAATTCCTTAGCTATATTAGTGGTTTAACAAAATAAAGAAGCATCTTCCGCCCATTTCACAGGACAATTTTGCATCAGAGGTAAGGAAACGCTGGTTCCTCTCATGTCAGAAACCCACGGTTCCCTAGCTCCTTCTTTAGGGTCCTCTTTTAGATGTTCAGCATTCAAAGAGCTGAGAATTACAGACAGATACAAAATAAGGAAAGAAGTATGCTGCTCTTAATAGCCTCAGCACAGAAGAGATACATCACTTCTACCCACACGCCATTGTAGGAACTAATTGAATGTCTGACAAAGATGTGAGAAGGCCAGAGAATGTTGTTCACTGTGTGTCAAAGACACAGAAACATGTTTGGAGAGCACCAAGCCAGACTCTGCCACCGTCCTCAGTTTTGCTCACTAACAGTGTGCTACAGCGTGCTGTAACATATGTACATTTAGATTTAAGTTTTAATAGAATATTTACATAACGGAATAATTCTGTGTCATACATAGTTAAGTATTTTATTTGACTTTTTAGACATAATTGTTTTTAATGTGATGTTATTATAATTTTAATTTTTAAATTATAATGTTACTGAAGCATAATTTACAGAAATAAAGTAGTACAAACATGCAATTAGATTTAGTTATAGTTCAAATGCAATAAGATTTAACAAATATATTTACTTGTGAAACCATTCCCACAATGAAGATACAGAACATTCACAACATCCCGAACATTTTCTCACGTAATTTCATAATCCATCCTTGTTTACCCCAACCCCAGGGAACTACGGATCAGATATCGAGCATTTATAATCCATCAGAATGTGTTCTTTTATCCCAATGTCTTTGCTCTAAGTAAGGGTTTTAAGATTTATCTATGTTTTACCAATGATTAAGTCATTATTGTCAGCGCAGGCTTGAACTCCAAGCTTTATCTTGTTCATTTATTTATCTTTTATGGAATTTGGGTTGTTCCTCGATTTTTGGCTATCAGAAATAGACCTGCTTTGAATATTGAATGTGTTTTATAGTGGGGCAACTACTGTCATTTCTTTTGAATTAATATTTAGAAGCGAAATGGTTGGATCATGTTTAGGTATATGTTTAGTCCGTTTAGAAACTGTCCACATGTTTTTCAAAGTGGTTATAATATTTTACACTCCGCCAGCTGCGTATGAGTGTAACAAGAGCTTTATGCCTTTGCCAGCACTTGGCTCAATTAGAAATCTCAATTTTTTCCATCCTCGTGAATGAGTTGCGAAATTCATTATAGCTTTGATGTGCATTTCCATAATGACTAAGGACGTGTGTGTTTTTATCTACTTATTGACTATTTGCATATTTTTTGATGATACTTCATTCAGACCATTTCCTCCTTTTTTTAGAACTTGGTGTTTTAATATTATTGTTTGGCAAAGATTCTCTATATGAGTGAAGATTATTTTCTTTCTCTGATTTCTTTATGAACTCTTAATGTCATCTTTTGAAGAAAAGAGGATGGAAATTTTGGCATAATAAAATATATATTTTTTATAAATTATGTTTTTTGCATCCACTTAAACTTTTATATATTATACATCACAAGGATTTTCTCTTATTTCTTGTAAGCCTTTTATACTTTTGCCTTTACATTTGAGTCTGTGACCTATTTTGAGTTAAAGTTTGTGTATACTGTCAGGTAAGGTTTAAGGTTTGATGTTTATTTTTTCCCCATGTAGATATTTAATTAGCTCTTCTGCTATTTGTGGAAAGGCTTTCCATTTCCCATTGACTGTCCCAACATTTTTGTCAAACTCAGCTCAACATAGATGTATCTTTTTCTAGACCCTGTATTCTGTTCCAATTTTCTATCAATTTATTACTTTACAATTCCCCACTGTTTTTAGTATAGCAAATTTATAGTAAGTTTTGAAGTCAAGTAGTGCACTTCCTCTACATTTTTTGGTCTTGTATAAAAGTTACTTTGACTCCTTTGCATCTTTGGCATTTTTACTAATTTTAGAAGAGGTCTATCATTTGCTATAAAATGTCTGCCAGATTTTTTAATTGATATCCTATTACAGAAATTTGTACAGAACGGACAGTATACCAATATTGAGTATTGCAGTCATGAAAATTGTATCTTCTACTTATTTCTCTCCTACTTTACTCACCTGTGACATTTTTGAAAAATCTTTGCTTTTGTTTGTCTCCTCTTTTGTCGATTCTCTTTTCTCTCTTTCCCACACTCTTTTGGATGAGAGTTTTTAAAGTTCCATTTTACCTTATGTACTGGCTTTATCATGCTTGCTTTATAAATTAGTTTATAAGAGCTTCCTTTACTGTAATTTCAAGTCTTCGTGTCATCATAATAAGCGACTTAGTAGTTTTCTGAGTGCTACCATGATGTCTTTGTTCCTCAGAGTGTATATAATGGGATTCAGTATTGGGATCAAAACGGTGTAGAAAAGAGAGATCACTTTCCCAGTTCCTTCTGATTGATTTGTTTTGGGTTGCAAATACGTGATAGTAGCCGTTCCATAGAATAAGACCACAACTGTCAGGTGAGAAGAACAGGTGGAGAAGGCTTTCGCCCTCCCACTGGCTGATGATACTTTGAGAATGTTGGCAATAATTTTTCCATAGGAGACAATGATCAATAGAAATGGAACCATGACATATACTACTGCAGCCAGATTGACTGTGATCTCATTCAGAAATGTGTCACCACAAGCAAGCTTGAGAATTGCGGGAACGTCACAGAAGAAATGATTAATTTTGTTAGACCCACAAAAGGGCAGAGAAAAAATCTGACATGTTTGTCCAATTCCTCCTGGAACTACACTGACCCAGGAGGCAATGGCCAGCTGGACACACACCTTGTGGTTCATGACCAGTGGATAGAGCAGTGGGTTACAAATTGCCACATAGCGGTCATAGGCCATTGCTGTCAGGAGGAGACACTCTGAGCCTCCAAACAGAAGGAAAAAACACATTTGTGCAGCACAAGCAACCAAAGAAATGTTTCCTTTCTGGGTCAAAAGATCCATGAGCATTCTTGGGATAGTTATTGTTACATAACAGATTTCTAAAAAGGAAAAATTGTTAAGAAAGAAATACATGGGGGTCTGGAGGACAGGGTCAATTCTTGTTATCAAAATTATGATGCTATTGCACATCAGGATAGTCAGATAGATGACCAAAAATATCCCAAAAAGAATCCATTGGCTATTGGGAATATCAGAAAACCCCAAAAGAACAAACTCCGTTATTGTAGTCATATTTGATTTTTCTGTTTTTAAGTGTTTCTCCATCTGCAAATATGGTAATTTCAAGTTGGTTATTCATTTGTGTTCTTGAACCTCATTTTCCCCTTCTGGGAACTGGATTAGTTGCATGAATGTATTTCTGCAATTTCTAAACTCATATTCAGTATCACCATGCTCTGTTTCTAGAAAATGAATTTTGATACATCAGAAAGGAGGTGATGTGCATTTGAAATCAATCCAAGAAATAAAAGCTAGCATGTTTTTTATACTTGTAGATAATGATATCAGAGCAAATGAGAAGTGTGCGTTCTTATTTAGAGCTTATTGTGCATAAGTATGTTCTAATTATTTAACTACCATAAAAAGTGAAATTATGGTACAGGCTTTTGCTATTGTATTTGTTTGGATTCATCATTTTTTTCTGCATCAATTGATTTATTCCTCCTCTTTTAAATTAAAGTGTTTATTTTAAAGCTTTTGTTTAATTCTTATATAAAATAAGTTTTAAGTCCTTCCATTAATAGTCTAACGAGAATCAATTTTCTTAGACTAATCCTTTGTTACTGAGGGAATAAATATATGCAATATTATTATGTTACTTTTGTACCCCTGTCTTTATTTACATTAAATATGGAAATCATTAATCCCAGCATACTGTTCAATAACTTTTCCTATTAACATCCTCATACAGTGTATGATATATATCAATTAACCTTTAACTCACTCAATAAATATGACCCATTCATCCCAATATTTTTTTACATTTCCCTTCCTTCCTTGGTAAGATTCTAGTTTCATATAGTTCCATTGAACAAAATTAATTCCCTTTCTCTATTTTCCCCTCATAATGTTGCCTAATAAAGTGTTACTTTGATTAAATACAATTAATGTTTACTCTGGATATACAAATGGCTGGAGCCTATGAATGAAACTTAAACACACACACACACGCGCACACACACACACACACACACACACACACACACAATCTTGTTTCACTTCATATTAATTCCATTCAATATCAGGCAGTCAATACTGTTTGACTATTTCAACTACAGTTTATTAATATTTGTTCTCTAACTTTCCAAATCAAGTATACGACAAAGATTATGTTTTCTGTCTCATCACTCTGCTACATACGTCTTCACCTGTTAGCCCCAACACCTGATATTTTTTATCAATACTTTGGTAAATAAACTCAGATATATAGTCTTTTACATTTCCCTATTTTATTAGTACTGGTTCTCAAAATTACCTTAATGGATAATGCTGAATATCCATGACTTTATTATCATTATTTGACCTATATCTAATTTTATTACTTTATAATTAAGAAATTATGGTACTACGAGAACTATCTTAAGTAGTTAACTCATTTTCAAAGAAAGAGTTTAGAATTTCATGTTTTTCTGTTTTATTTTTTGCACCTTGATCCTGCAATTAAGAACTTTCTTTAAATAAAATTGTCTAAACAATTACAGCTTACCTTCATAAATTTGCATGAAAATGTCTATGTGAGTGGAGGTGATTTTTAACCTGTAAACTTGTTTACTTCTTCTGTCATGTTGAGGAGCCACTGTAATTCTATGACATTCATCCTGGCATCAGACATTGGCTGCTCTTAAATAGGAAGCAGCCACACTCACCTGGGGGGAAGTTTTCTCTAGTGTATCAATTAAATTTCCAAACACAGCTTTGTTTGGCAATCATCAGGGTTTATTTTTTAAAACCACTTACCTTGGAGGTGGCTTGCCTTTCTCTTCACCCTTTCTTAACATGAAGCTCCCCTCAATCAGGGAGTCTCTTGATATAGAAACACCACCTAATTGTCAAGTACTACTTTCAGGAGAAAGTTAAAAATCATTCTACAAATTGTATTTCAGACTCTTAATAATTAATGTGGATTTGCCTTCTTTACTTTTATTCCCATACTGATCCAAATCTAGTGCTTCCATACCCTTAGAAAAATGTATCACACGGTTGTATCATATGACCATGACCATGACCATGGTGTGCTTGATCTCTTCCACACATTGGTGGTGAGAGGTCTTTTCAGAAGCTGAACTCTGTTGATAAATTAACTTTTGTGGAAATTAAAGCATGGTGTGTCTATTGACGAAAAAATCCTGGATGGATATATTCATTGTATATCACCTACTTAGGCATCAGGGAAGGTTTCAACTGATTCAAAATGTAAGCTACTGCAAAAAAAAGAAGCATTTTTAAACAAGAGTATTTACAACAGAAAATAAACAAAATAACTTTACATTAAAGTCCTTATTCCATTTCAGCTACTTCGAAGCAATTATCATACATGATAATTCTACTAGTAATTATATTTGTTTTTTCCTGTTTCAACGTTCTTTGAGTATTTGATGTGTGTTTCTAAATGCATTTCTTTTTTGTATTTTAAGCCTCTTTCTCTTTACTACAGCATGCCTCTTCTTCTTTGGCCCTCTGTGTTCCATATTATGACTGATAATGTATTCGTGTGGGGTTTCCATCATGTTTATCTAAAATGGAGAACTTCACACGTGATTTGCCTCCAGTAAGTGTGTCACTCACTTACATCCTGGGACAAATTGAATGTCCATTCCTCGTTAACATGGAGAATTTGGATATTTCCTTATTTAATTACATATCACTACCAATGAAAAAATATGTAAAGACTAAAACAATTCCTCAGCAATATCAGCGGCTTAACCAAATAAAGAAGCATCTTACACTCGTTTCACAGAACAGTTTTGCAGTCGGAGATAATGAAATGCTGGTTCCTCTCAATCCAGAATCTCACAGTTCCCTAGTTGGTTTGTTGTGGTCCCGTTTTAGATTTTCAGCATTCAGAGAGCTGAGAATTACAGACAGATGAAAAATAAGGAAAGAAATGC
>NW_011889255.1:227453-231659 GCF_000151845.1 Pteropus vampyrus | reverse complement strand
TTTTAAACAAGAGTATTTACAACAGAAAATAAACAAAATAACTTTACATTAAAGTCCTTATTCCATTTCAGCTACTTCGAAGCAATTATCATACATGATAATTCTACTAGTAATTATATTTGTTTTTTCCTGTTTCAACGTTCTTTGAGTATTTGATGTGTGTTTCTAAATGCATTTCTTTTTTGTATTTTAAGCCTCTTTCTCTTTACTACAGCATGCCTCTTCTTCTTTGGCCCTCTGTGTTCCATATTATGACTGATAATGTATTCGTGTGGGGTTTCCATCATGTTTATCTAAAATGGAGAACTTCACACGTGATTTGCCTCCAGTAAGTGTGTCACTCACTTACATCCTGGGACAAATTGAATGTCCATTCCTCGTTAACATGGAGAATTTGGATATTTCCTTATTTAATTAAATATCACTACCAATGAAAAAATATGTAAAGACTAAAACAATTCCTCAGCAATATCAGCGGCTTAACCAAATAAAGAAGCATCTTACACTCGTTTCACAGAACAGTTTTGCAGTCGGAGATAATGAAATGCTGGTTCCTCTCAATCCAGAATCTCACAGTTCCCTAGTTGGTTTGTTGTGGTCCCGTTTTAGATTTTCAGCATTCAGAGAGCTGAGAATTACAGACAGATGAAAAATAAGGAAAGAAATGCGCGCTTAAGAGCCTCCGCACAGAGGAGACACATCACATCTACACACACCAGTGTAGGAACTAATCGCATGTCTAACAAAGTCATGAGAGGGCTAGAGAATGTTGTTCACTGTGTGTCAAAGACACAGAAACATATTTGGAGAGCATCAAGCCAGACTCTGCCACCGTCCTCAGTTTGGTCACTAACCGTGTGCTACAGCATGCTGTAACATATGTTTATTTAGATTTATGTTTTAACAGGACATTTACATAACAGAATATTTATATATGATACATTGTTATGTATTTTATTTGGCTTTTTAGATATAATTGTTTCTAATGAAATGTCATTATAAATTTTATTTTTAAATTATCAATGTTACTGAAGCATAATTCATAGAAAATAGAGTACAAACATTCAATTAGATTTAATAAAATTTAAATGCAAAAAGTTTTAACAAATATATAAACTCCTGAAACCATCGCCACAATGAAGATGCAGAACATTCACAATATTCCGAAATTTTCCTCAAGTAGCTTCGTAATCCATCCTTTCTGGATCCCAATCCAGGGAACCAGGGATCAGATTTCTGTAGCTATCGATCATCTATAATCCATCAGAATGTGTTCCTTTTTCCTGATGTCTTTGCTCACAGTAAGAATTTTAAGTTTTATCTATGTTCTACTATTTTTGTCATTTATTGTCAGTGCAGACTTAAACCTCGAGCTTTTTTTTTGTGTTCATTTATTTATCTTTTATAAAATTTGGATTGTTTCTCAATTTTTGACTATCAGAAATAGAGCTGCTATGTATATTGAACAAGTTTTTGAGTGGAGCATCTATTGTCATTTCTTTTGAGTTAATATTTGGAAGGGAAATGGTTGGATCATGTTGTAGGTGTATGTTTACCACTTTTAGAAACTGCCCACTCTCGCCTACTGCGTGTGAGCGTAGCAACAGCTTGACACCTTTATCAACACTTGGCGTACTTAGAGTTCTCAATTCTTTCTCATTTTCATGTGAAATTCCTTATGGTTTTGATGTGCATTTCTCTAATGACTAAAGACATGTGTGTTTTTATATACTTATTGTCTATATGCATGTGTTTTTGATGATTGTTCATTTAGATCATTTCCTCTCTTTTTTTACTAGTGTGTGTTTTAGTATTGTTTGGAAATTATTCTTTATATGTGTGAAGAACATTTTCTCTCTCTAGTTTCCTTTTTGATATTTTAATGTCCTTTGAAGAAAAAGAATGTTAAATTTGGTATAATAAAATATATACTTTTTATAAATTATGTTGTTCATATCCACGTAAGAAATCTTTATTTATTATACATCACAAGGATTTTCTCTTCTTTCTTGTAGGCTTTTATATTTTAGTTTTTACATTTCAGTCTGATATTCATTTTTAGTTGATGTTTTCATATGCTGTGAGGTAAGGTTTGATGTTTATTTTTTGCCCATGTAGATCATTTTTTGCTCAGTTGTAGAATGAAAAGCTTTCCATTCCCCATGGATTTTCCTAGCATCTTTGTCAAACTCAGCTCAGCACAGATGTATGTATCTTTTTCTAGATTCTGTATTCTGTTCCATTTTTCTATCGATTTATTACTTTATCAAATCCCTCATGTTTTTATTTGTTTTTATTTTCTATTTTTATTTCTTTTTAAATTAAGTTTATTGGGGTAACATTGGTTAATACAATTATATAATTTTCAGGTGTACATTATAATTTGACATTTGTATATTATATTGTGTGTTTACCACCCAAAGTCCAGTTTCCTTTAGCTACCAGATATTTAATCTCCTTTACCCACTTCGCTCTGCCCTACCTCTCTATATTTGACACCTTTTACCCCGTCTACCTTCCTCATCCTCCCCCACTCCTTACCATCTGCTAACCACTAGTCTATAGTCCATGTCCACGAGTTTCTTTTTGTTTGTCTGGTTCATTTCTTGCTTTTAGGTTTATATCCCACATATAAGTGATTTTATATGATTGTCAATTTTTTCTGTCTGGTTTATTTTGCTTAGCATGATTATCTCTATATGCATCCATGTTGTAGCAAATGGGAGTATTTCAACTCTTCTTATGACTGAGTAATATTCCATTGTATATATGTACCACATCTTCTTTAGTCAATCATCTATTGTAGGACACTTCGGTTGCTTCCATGTCCTGGCCACTGTGAATAGTGTTGCTATGAACATCAGTGTGCAAATATCTTTTTGGATATGGGTTTTCAAATCTTTGGGGTAAATACCCAGGAGAGGGATTGCATGGATCATATGGCTGGTCAATTCTTTGTTTTTTGAGGAACCTCCATACTAATTTCCATAGTGGCTGTACCAATTTGCAGTCCCAGCAACAGTGTATGAGGGTTCCTTTTCTCTGCATCCTCTACAAATAACAAGGAATTGTTATTACTTCTCCTGCTGGTTATAGCTATTCTCACTAGAGTCAGATGATATCTCATCGTGGTTTTGATTTGCATTTTCCTAATAGTGATGTTGAGCATCTTTACAAATATTTGCTGGCCATTTGTATGTCCTCTATGGAGAACTGCTGTTCAGGTCCTCTGCCCATTTTTTGATTGGATCATTTGTTGTTTTTGTTGTAATTTAGTTGTATGAGTTATTTGTATATTTTGGATATTAGGCCTTTATTGAAGATGTTGCTTGCAAATATATTTTCCCATTTGGATGATTGTCTCTTTACCTTGTTGACGGTTTCTTTTGCTGAGCAGAAGCTTTTTAGTTTGATGTAGTCCCAGTCATTTATTTCAGCTTTTAGTTTTCTTGTTGTTGAGGTCAAATTCATAAAATCTTCTTTTATTCCAAGGTTCTTGAGTTTTGTTTCTATGTTTTCCTCTATGCATTTTATTACTTCAGGTCTTATATTCAGGTTCTTAATCCATTTTAAGTGATATTTGATGTGTGGTGATAGATAACAGTCTGATTTCATTCTTTTGTGGGTGGCTTTCCAGTTTTCCCAGCATCATTTATTGAAGAGGATTTCCGTTCTTCACCATATGTTTTGAATTTTTTGCCCACATGAAAATTAGATTACTTTTGGACTCTCGATTCTGTTCTACTAGTCCATGGGCCTGGCTTTCGACCATGCCATTTTAATTACTGTTGCTTTGTAGTATAAATTGAAGTTAGGCAGAGTGATGCCTCCAGCCTCACTTTTTTTTCTCAGGATGGCTTTGGCAATTCAGAGTCTTTTTACTTCCATACAAATCTGCTGATTTTTTGTTCTATTTCTTTAAAAAATGCCAATGAGATTTTGATGGGGATTGCATTAAATCTGTATAAAGCATTAGGTAATATGATCATTTTAACTTCATTGATTTTTCCAATTCAAGAACACAAAATATCTTTCCATTAATCTGTATCTTTTTTGATCTTTTTAAATAGGGTCTTGTAGTATTCATCATATAGTTCCTTCACATGTTTCATTAAATTTATTCCTAGAAATTTTATTCTTTTTGGTGTAATTTCAAAAGGAATTATTTTCTCCACTTCTTTTTCTGACACTTCATGAGTAGAATAT
>NW_011889255.1:209053-227403 GCF_000151845.1 Pteropus vampyrus | reverse complement strand
TTGTATGAGTTATTTGTATATTTTGGATATTAGGCCTTTATTGAAGATGTTGCTTGCAAATATATTTTCCCATTTGGATGATTGTCTCTTTACCTTGTTGACGGTTTCTTTTGCTGAGCAGAAGCTTTTTAGTTTGATGTAGTCCCAGTCATTTATTTCAGCTTTTAGTTTTCTTGTTGTTGAGGTCAAATTCATAAAATCTTCTTTTATTCCAAGGTTCTTGAGTTTTGTTTCTATGTTTTCCTCTATGCATTTTATTATTTCAGGTCTTATATTCAGGTTCTTAATCCATTTTAAGTGATATTTGATGTGTGGTGATAGATAACAGTCTGATTTCATTCTTTTGTGGGTGGCTTTCCAGTTTTCCCAGCATCATTTATTGAAGAGGATTTCCGTTCTTCACCATATGTTTTGAATTTTTTGCCCACATGAAAATTAGATTACTTTTGGACTCTCGATTCTGTTCTACTAGTCCATGGGCCTGGCTTTCGACCATGCCATTTTAATTACTGTTGCTTTGTAGTATAAATTGAAGTTAGGCAGAGTGATGCCTCCAGCCTCACTTTTTTTTCTCAGGATGGCTTTGGCAATTCAGAGTCTTTTTACTTCCATACAAATCTGCTGATTTTTTGTTCTATTTCTTTAAAAAATGCCAATGAGATTTTGATGGGGATTGCATTAAATCTGTATAAAGCATTAGGTAATATGATCATTTTAACTTCATTGATTTTTCCAATTCAAGAACACAAAATATCTTTCCATTAATCTGTATCTTTTTTGATCTTTTTAAATAGGGTCTTGTAGTATTCATCATATAGTTCCTTCACATGTTTCATTAAATTTATTCCTAGAAATTTTATTCTTTTTGGTGTAATTTCAAAAGGAATTATTTTCTCCACTTCTTTTTCTGACACTTCATGAGTAGAATATTGGAAGGCTATGAATTTTTGAACGTTGATTTTGTATCCAGACACTTTATTGTATTTGCTTATTGTTTTTATTAGTGTTCTTGTGGAGACTTTATGGTTTCCTATATAGAGAATCATGTCATCTGCAAATAGTGACAGTTTGACTTCTTCTTTTCCTATTTAGATGCCCTTTATATATTTCTCATGCTTGATAGCACTTGATAGATCCTCCAATGTTATATTGAATAAGAGTGGAGATAGTGGACAGCCTTGCCTTGTTCCTGATCTTAGAAGGAAGTTTTTTAGTTTTTCACCATTAAGTATAACTGGCTGATGGTTGGTCATATATGGTCTTTATTAGGTTAAAGTATTTTCCTTCTATACCAATTTTGTTAAGTGTTTGGATCATAAATGGATCCTGTATCTGGTCAAAGGCTTTTTCTGCATCTATTGATATGATCATATAATTCTTATTTTTTAACTTGTTTATTTGGCATATCACATTAATCGATTTGCGTATGTGGAACCATCTCTGTGCTTTTAGGATGAAGCCCACTTGATCGTGGCATATAATCTTTTAATATGTTGCTATATTTAGCTTGCTAGTATCTTATTTAGGATTTTTGCATCTGTGTTCATGAGAGATATTGGTCTGTAGTTTTCCTTTGTGCATTATCTTTACTAGGTTTTGGTATCAGAGTAATATTTGTCTCACAATATAAGTTGGGCAGTATTGCCTCCTCTTCGATTGTTTGGAAGAGTTTGAGGAGAATATGTATTAAATCTTCTTTGAATGATTATTAGAATTCACTGGTAGAGCCATCTGGTCCTAGTATTTTACTTGTTGGTAGGTTTTCGATGATTGTTCCAATTTTCATACTGCTGATCAATCTATTTAGATTTTCCAGTTCTTCTTTTTTCACTCTAACAAGGTTGTATTTTTCTAAGTATTGTTCCATTTCTTCTAGGTTATTAAATTTGGTGTGATATTCTTTTTCCTAGTATTCTTGTATAATCCTTTGTATTTCTGCAATTACAGTTGTAATTTCCTCTCTTTCATTCTTGATTTTGTTTATTTGTGTACTTTTTTTTTTTTAGTGAATCTAGGCAGGGGTTTGTCCATTTTATTAACCTTCTCAAAGAACCAGCACTTTGTTGCATTCATTTTTTCTATTGTTTTTCGTTTTCAATTCCATCTATTTCTGCTCTAATTTTGATAATTTCTTTCCTTCTGCTGGCTTTAGTCTTCATTTGTTCTTCCTTTTCAAGTTTTTCTTAAGATGAAGAGTTAAGTTGTTTATTTGGAGATAAACAACATTCTTGTTTTTGTAGATAGGCCTATATTCATATGAACTTTCCTCTTATGATCACTTTTGTTGTGTTTGAAAAGTTTTGGTCTGTGTATCTCTTGATCTCTCTTTTTATTTCTTCTGTGACCCAGTTATTCTTTGGTAGCATGTTGTTTAATCTCCATGTATTTGTGGTTCTTCCTGATCTTTCTGCAGTTGATCTCTAGTTTCAAATTATTATGATCAGAAAATAGGGATAATATGATTTCAAGCCTATTATATTTGGTGTGGCAATTTGTGTCCCAGTATGTGATCGATTCTTGAGAATGTTCCATATGCACTAGAGAAGAATGTATAAGCAGCTGTTTTGGGATGGTGGCTCTGTAAATGTTAATTATGAACGTTCATTAATATCTTGTTGTAGCAATTCTCTTCTTATTATTATTTAAGCTTATAATTCCCTATTCTTATTAAGGGTTATACTCTTCTGCTTCAATTTGCCTGATAGTCACTTTACTCCTAATTATGTTTTTTTTTTTTTTTTTTCATTTAGTTTTATGTGAGCTGACCCTTTCAGTATTTCCTGTAGTGCAGGCCTCGTATTGGAGAATTACCTCAATTTTTATATTTCTGGAATGCTGTTAATTTCTCCTCATATCTAAAGGAGAGTTTAGCTGGCTAAATTATTCTAGGCTGGTAGTTTCTTTCACTTAATAGTTTAAATATTTGATTCTTTTCTTTTTTGACTTGTAAGGTTTGCGCTAAAAAGACTGAGGATAATATAATGGATATTCCTTTATAAGTTACTGCTTTTTCTCCCTGGCTGCCCTAAGAATTCTCTTTGTCGTTGATTTTTGATAATTTTAATACAATGTGTCTTAGTGATGGCCTTTTTGGATTGAGATAATTGCGTGTTCTATTGACTTCTTGAATTCCAAGCTCCAGCTCTTTCCTTTGATTTTGGAAATTCTCATCCACTATTTGCCTGAAAGTGTTGTCTAGTCCCTACTCCATTTCCTTACCTTCGATAATGTCCATTATTCTTATGTTTTCTCTCCTGATGGTAGCAGATTTTTCTCATATTTCTCTTTCATTATTTTTCATTCTTTGGATTCTCTCTTCTTCCTTTTGAATTATTTCTAGCCTTCTGTCTTTGATATCTCTGATTCTTTCCTTTATTTGATCGACTCTACCTCCCATGCTTGCTGTTTCATTTTTCAACTCTTCTAGTGTGGTTTTTATCTATTCTATGTCTTTCAATGATTTTAATCTCCTTTATAAAGAACTAATTCTTCTCATCCAGTTATTTTTTTCTGTTCCTGTGATTGTTGGTATAACTCGTTTCAGAACTCACTGAGTTTTTTCAGAAGTACCATCCTGAATTCTCTGTCATTTAAGTTGCATATTTCTATGTCTATATGCTTATTTTCTGGAGATTTTTCTCTTTCTTTCTGATATGCCTTGTCACCTTGGTTGTATCTGATGTTTAATGGCCCATTTCTTTGCCTGGGTATTAATGGGAGTGAGTTCTGCTTTTTTTTTTTTCCAGATAGATTTATGATATAAAGTTCTCTCTTTAGCCTGTTGCAAAGCAGGAGCTTTTCTTTTGGTTTCCAGTAGGTGGCATCTAAGTATTTTGGATCCCTGCTTTACATACAGTCTTTATAATGCTTTTATTTTTTTTTTTCTTATTGATGTTTAATCGCACTCACTACTCTCAGTCTCAGTCCCTGACAGTGTTAGTGATAGTTTCGGTAATGTTTGCTCAGATACGGTGTTCAGTGTCAGAAGATATCGGGGAAGAGGCCCTCAGGGTTGAGGTTGGGGGCTGCGGCTCAACCTCCGTGTTGCAACTGTGGCTGATAAAAATTGTGTTGTTTTTCTGTCGTCCCCGTTTCCTTGCCTTCTGCCCCGATGACTGAGCCCTACCACCAGCTATGTGGAGCTCACAGCACACCCAGGCAGGGCTGTTCAAGGAAATTACAGCAACTTCTCCCCTTCCCTCTTCCTACAGGAGGCTCAGGCAGCTGCAGGAGGCAACTTCTTTATTACTCCCAGTCCACTGCCCAACACACGGAGTTCTGACCTGTAGTAGCTCTTATGCACAGATCCCAGGGTCAGATGTGCTGCTGTGCAGTTTGGGAGTATTTTGTTGAATTTTAGATGTTCAGCTTATTGTTGTTTCAAGGGACGAAACGACAATAAGAGATCTGGAGACATCTCTCACTCTGCCATGTTTCTCAAAACCTAATAATCTGATTTTCTTTTTAATCTTTTAATGCCATCCTTTGAAAGAAAAAGGATGTTAATTTTGGTATAATAAAATATGTTTTAATGAATTACATTTTTGTATCTTTTTAAGAAATCTTTATCATTCATCACAAGGATTTTCTCTTATTTCTACTAGGACATTTTTAGGTTAGTTTTTACATTAAAATCTGTGAGTAATTTTGAATTGATTTTTAAATATGGTATGAAGTAAGTTTCGATATTTATTTTTTGCCCATATAGATATTTAATTGCTCTTGTACTATTTGTGGAAAGGCTTTCCATTCCCCATGAATTGTCCCAGCATCTTTGTCAAACTTAGCTTAAGATATATGTATGCATCTTTTTCTAGACTCTGTATTCTGTTCCATTTTACTATCAATTTATTTATTTTTCAATTCCCCACCGATTTTAGTGTAGAAAATTTATAGTAAGTTTTGAAGTCAAGTATGGCACTTCCTCTAAATTTTTTGGTCTTTTATAAAAATGTTTTGGCTCCAATGTGTTCTTTGCATTTTTTACAAAATTTAGAAGAGGTCTATCAATTTCTAGAAAATGTCTGCCAGATTTTTTCATAGATACTCTATTAAATGTATACAGATTTTTGTATAGAATGGACAATTTGACAATATTGAGTATTTCAGTCCATGAAAAAGGTTATTTTCCACTTATCTCAAAATCTCTCAGGATTTAATAGTTTCATAGCATAATTCTCATTTTGTCCAATTTTTCTAAATATTTCATATTTTACTAAGTATATTAAATTGCTTTTTACATTTCCCATCGCAGTTGATCTCCATGAATATATCAACAGTTAACATCAGTTAACATTTAATGACATATCCTTGCTGAACCCATGTAATTATTTCAGTGGTTGTTTTGTGGATACCTTAAAATAATCTAGTCAAATAGACATAATGCTTACCAAGAGGGGTACTTTTTTGTCCCTTGCAATTGTAATTTATTTTTTCTTACCTCATTTGGATTTTCTCAACATGTGTGTATAGAAATTGGTCAATTTATAAATATTTGAGCTCTTCTTAAATATCTTCTTTTTCATTGCTTTTCATGATTCTATCGTATTCAGAAAAGATATTTTATGTAATTATAAAACTTTAAAACTTACAAACCCTGTTCTATGAGTCACCATATTGGCTGTTTGTAAACCCACCAGTAGCTCTTGAAAGGGTGCATGTCATGCATTATTGTGAGTAATATTGTCCAGATTACCTATTTCCTTACTGTTTTATTTTTGAAGTTCTACAGGTGAATGAAACATCGATGAGAAGATTTCTTACTATGATTGTGAAACTGTCAAGTAATTGTTTTAAGTGTTAGTTCCCATATTTTGAGATTCTTATTTTAGGTACATGGAAATAGATGATGTTTACGTTTTCCAAATAAATTAACACTGTCATGTAAATGAAATACACCTGTCTATCTTTAGTGATACAGTAGCTACTCAAGTTTTTTATGCTTACTGTTGGCATGGTAAAGTTTCTCTATCCGTCAATTTTTACATTATCTATATATTTTAGCTTTAAAATTTGTTTCATGTAGAGAGTACATATTGTAGTCTGGCTTTGTAATCTAGTTTTTGCTTTTTAATTGTAATGTTAATAAAATTAACTTTCAATGCATGCATGTGTATTGGCAACTAGCCATGCCATTTTTGAAAAATTTTTGCTTTTCTTTGTCTCCTCTTATGTCAATTCTCTTTTCTCTTTTCTACACTATTTTGGATTAGATTTTTTACAATTCCTTTTTATTTTATCTATTGACCTTATCATGCTTGCTTTAAAAATAGCTTATACATTTTAAAAATAAATAGTCTACTTAAGTTAATTATGTGACATCTTATGTACTTTAGAAACCAGTTTCAAATATTGCCTTCAGGAGAGGTGTTCTAAAGGAAAATAACCAAAACATCCTGCCCTGCCCTCACACGTTCCACTGTGAGAATTCTTTCTTAATTCAAATGCAGCAAATAATGACTGGTCTTTCCCATCATTCTGTGGAGTCAGCAGAGCTCAAACTGCAAATAAGTTAATATTTTATGTTTATAAAAACTACTTATTGATATGCAGCTCTGTGTTCATTTTTATTTTGGGCCCATACATGCCATACCTGCTCTCGACACCCAAGAAATCAGGCTGAGCTTAAGAAGTCCATCTTTCATTGTGTTAACATGACTAGGGGAATCCCCTAAACCACACAGGATTTCATGTCCCTTTATCTCTATTCTTATTTCTTTCTTCTCCTCAAACTAGATTTCCAATATGTAATGTTGAATAGAGAAGTTTAAGGTTATATATTTTAAGAAGAAATAAGATGTTCATATGTTGACGGAACATAGAATTTAGATACTAACACTATTTACAGCAATACACACTATCTTTCCCACTACAGCACAATATTTCACAGTTTCAGTATTCCATTCTGATAGACTGTCTGATCTTGTGGGGAGAAAGCAGCTCTAGAGGTGACTTTGCTTAAAAAACATTAAACAATAATCCCCCTCCCCAATATTTTTATCAGTACCTTCACACAGAATTTAGGAACATCTTATCTATGATAGGTTCGATAATCTCTTTTCTGAGATAAATATATGAAAATACAATTGTTAAAATTGGATAATATTATGATCTTGATGTCATCAACCTTTAATGATGCCAATATGTTATTTCAAGTATTTCAATACATTGGATTGAGTCTGGAATTAATTTATTGAGTTTGGAATTGATTATTCATAAATTTATTTATTGAGTTTTGAATTAGTTAATTAAAAATAAGAGCAGAATTAATTTTATGTGAGATAAAAATATGAGACTTCCTATGAAGAGTAAATGATTCTTACCTATAGTGGAGAAAGACCAAAATTAATTTAGGGAAACTGTGATAAACAAGAAACAAATTTTAGTGAGTTATATTTTAGAGTCCCAAACAATCCATTTCAGTAGGATTTTTCTCAATGCAGCCATAACTTCTTTGTTTCTCAGACAATATATTATGGGGTTAAACACTGGTGTCACAGTGGTGTAAAACAGAGAAAGAAATTTGTCCATTACTGTGGAATGACCAGACTTTGGTCTCAAATATGCAATGACACCAGATACAAAGAATAAAGCCACAACCATGAGATGGGAAGAACAAGTGGAGAACGCCTTGGCTCGCCCAATTGCTGATGGCAGCTTCAGGATGGTCAAGATTATTTTCACATAAGATCCAAGAATTAACATAAAAAGAATTGCAACAACTACAACAGTAACCACATCAATCAACATCTCTGTCATAAAGGTGTCCCCACAGACAAGCTCAAGTACTGGAGGTACATCACAGAAAAAGTGATTTAACTGGTGAGATCTACAGAAAGGTAGAGAGAAGATCTGATAGGTAAAGCCTACATGTACTGAAATTCCAGTCATCCAACAGCCAGCTACCAATTGAACACACAGCCTGTTGTTCATGATGAGAGGGTAGAGCAATGGGTTGCAAATGGCCACATACCTGTCATAAGCCATAACAGTTAAAATAAAGCAGTCTGTGGCTCCCAAGACCAGAAAGAAATACATTTGAGTTGCACAGGCCAGAAAGGAAATTTTTCTGTTTTGTCTGCAAAGATCTATTAACAATCTTGGAACAGTGACTGACACATAACATATTTCCGAGGAAGAAAAGTTCCTAAGGAAAAAATACATGGGAGTCTGAAGGGAAAGATCCACCTTAGTTATTATAATTATGAAGCTATTTCCCATCAGAATAATCACATAGACTATCAGAAACATCCCAAAAAGAAATCCTTGGAGGTCGGGAACATCAGAAAAACCAAGCAGGATGAAACCTATCGATGCAGTGTAGTTTCCCTGGTGGGCTTTTTGTCCTGTGCATTCCATATAGGAACAAAATGATTCCGAGGCTTGAAGGTCACTTCAGTGCACTGAGCCCAGTTGCAGAGAGGGACACATTAAATACACGGTTTCAAATTCAGTGATCCAGGATAGATATCCAGTGTTTCCGTTGGTTTTTCATTTTGGAATATATTTCAAATTCAGAAGCCTAAAATTGCAATATGTAGAAACAAAAGAAAATCTTTAACTGTCTTCTTCCTGTTAACATTAACGATATAGATAAATGAATAACATAGTCAAACCGAGAGCAATAAAATAAGAGGGAAGCATGCTGGGTGGCCTGGTCTCAGGATTAGAACTGCTCTAAGGAACTTGTGACATTCTCTAATTAGAAATGTACCTCCTTCCTGATCATTCTGGTCTCTATTTGCTTTCTCTTTGTATTTTTTTACAATCCATTTATGTGATGTTTACATGTTAAGTTTTATGTTTCCCTGTGAACTTCATCTCAGGTAAGTGAAGGGCAAAATCATCAGACAGACTCCACTGCAACCCCAGGTCAGGCCAACTCTGGCCAACTTACTTGCTGGGAAAGACTTAGACAAAAATCAGAAAATAAAGACTATAGCCTTGCTCCATCATAAAACACTTTTCATTTAATATAGTATAGAAATTTATATTAGTAACCACATATCATCACAAGTCATATGTCCACTTGAATTTTAGAATATGAAAAAATATATAAGATTCCATTTTACTATGTCCTCATCCCTCATGGTGCCCAACAATCTTGACAGTTCTCCTTATACACTGAATTTTTGGCATACTTTAGGAGAAATTAGGTAAGTTTAGGCATTTATGGGAAAAAAAAATGTGTAAGAGAATTTGATCATAAAGTTCACATCTGAAACCTGAAGAAATATAAAATCAACCTTTGTATACTTTTGTCTACATATAAATATGTATATATTAGAATATCTAATTAATATATAACATATTATGAATATAATATATCATGCATAATACACATTTAAAATATCTATATTTGAATTACCATTAAAAACAGGGTGCTAAAAGCAGTGTAGATTTAGCCTAATCAACTCCTTAAATAATTAAGCATTTTAGGTCAAATAAAGTTCAGTCTCTCACTCACTGTACTGGGTCCTACACTTCACTTTTGCGATTTCTAGCCAGCCTTTGTTAACACTAAATAGTGAACTTTGTCACAGATTGGCATACTTCAAAATCTACACTGTCCTGAGTTTTGAAGTTTCTCCTCCATTCCTAATTCCAAATTAATCTCTTCTTCCTACAGAATGAAACTTCCCTTTCTCCTGTCAAGACCCCAGTTCCTCTTCTCTCTCACAAATCACAAAGGAGTGAAATAATTTACAATTTCTACTTTGTATTTCTTTCTCCTATACTCCTTCCTTCGTTGTTCAGTGAATCCTCTATTCTGACATTGAAGTTGATTTTTTACAGCATATCTTAAAGATAAAATTTACCTTTTAGCTCACCTCTTCTGTGGTTCAAAAATGTCAAGTAGAGGGATCAAGGACCTGGGACATTTTGGATTCAAATAATATGTTGTATAACCTGAGACTGAGGGCACTTCCCGAATCTTCTCCTTCCATCTCTATTTTGGTTTTTCTGGCCTTTCAATCTCTTTCTTCTCCTCTTTTCACATTTAGTTTGTTATTTTCTTGTTTTATGTCTTAAAACTCTCATGATTTCCTGTCACTTCAGAAGTTATCCCTGGTGAAAAACAACTGCAACAAAAAGATAACTGAATTTTCAGTGTTTCAGATCTATTTGATGAATGGATCAGGAAATCAATCGATATATATTTCGTAGTATAGATTGCGGTTTATTATGGATAAATACTATGTATGTGTTACATAGAAAATATGGTAAATGCTAAGATGTTGATGGTAAGCGCTATGAGCTCAGTTTCTGTCTTTACAGGCTAATGGTGAATTCAGACAGATAAGTCAGGTATAACCCTAGAGTGTGCGTTATGGACATAGAGAGAATCACAGGTGTTACGGGAGCAGTAGAGAATCTCTTAAGGAAGCAACATCTACTCTGAGATTTTGTCTGATCTTAGAGTCAGATTACTGAATTATTTTGTTATTTTTATGTTTAAGTAAACAAAATAAAATGTTTCTCAGGATAAAGTAAATGCCCTCATATTTTATTTCAGTTTTATACACAAATAGCTACTTGAGTGCTTAAACAGATGAGTGGTTTATAAGTATTTCCATCAGGAAAATTTAACTTAATTTCACTTCTCACTGACCCAAGAACATGACATTGAGTGACTTTTCATGGAAATTGGTTCTAGTCTGGTAATATTTCCTTATTTAAATCATCAGAGCTTAATTTTCCTTGTTTGAAAATAATGCATTTTAATAATAATATGTACCTCAGAGAATTGTTTTGAGAAGTAAGTTAAATGCTTGATGTATAATAGGCAGTTGCAGTTCTATTAGGCATTGTTATTAGGATCATTATCATACTTATTATCATGCTTATTGTTTTCATCATTAGTGTTTTAACAAATCTTTTCTTTTCTTTTTTGAGCTTTGCTCATCTTTTATCTTGCCCTAGAAGTAGCCTTTTCTGTCTAGGAGAGAAGACAATGTCCATGGAAGTGTTTTGTCAAGAATACTGAGCTTAAAATTAGTAAACTATTCTGTGCTGTGTAGATAAAAATCTGCAGCAATACCTGGAGAAAAAACACTCTAACTTACTGGGCTTTTATTTTTAGTTTTTTTCTCTTATATATTCCAGTCTCCTGTACTTTGAGGACACAGGAAAAATAGGCTTTGTTATAAAGATATAAGCAAAATTAAATAGAAAAAATTAACAAAAATTCTATTTTATATACAAAAGCTTCCTCAGAGATAAGCAAATTTAATTTTTCTTCCTGAAATTGATTTACACGCTCCATTAACTGTTAATGGTATTTTTCTCTTGTAACATGGGAATTTTGGTTCCTTTACTATCTTTTCTGTTTTTCTTAAACAAACATAATGTAGGGAGTAAAGAGGCCTGATTAATTAAAACTATTTTTTATTTTTAACAATTTTTTAACATTTATT
The DNA here is from genome assembly GCF_000151845.1 of Pteropus vampyrus. Taxonomy (NCBI): domain Eukaryota; kingdom Metazoa; phylum Chordata; class Mammalia; order Chiroptera; family Pteropodidae; genus Pteropus; species Pteropus vampyrus. The sequence continues at coordinate 215,986 of NW_011889255.1, read as the reverse complement.
ATATATTAACCACCTTGTTAATGACTTTACCTGCATTGTTGCTTTTATTACATTCTGAATGAAGTATGCACTATTAATATTCACATTTTGCATAGAGCTGGAAGAAGAGAGAAGTTAAATAACTTGCCCAACCTTAAGAAGGTTGTATAACCTCACTGACTTCAACCTTGGCAGTGCAAAGCCAGCGTCCATATTCTTCATCAGAATTCAATGGGCTTCATACAACATTCAATAGAAAATATTATTTTTAATTTAATATTCTGAACAGTATCAATAAAGTTAAGAAATATAAAACCACAACATCAAAGTGTTTTTCTGTCCATTTTATATTTCTTTCACTGTTATAAAAATGAAAGACTCATTGCTTATGGATAAAGTCTGTATATTTTAAGTTCAGAAGATTTATCTCTTTAATTAATCTGATTGGAAGAAAGAATTTTCTTTGATGACAATTATTAAGTTGAAAAATAGCACACTATTTTAAAATAAGTGTCATAAAATCATTACTGCTTACCTGTTTATTTTGTGGAGAAACCACTGAGTGTTGCTTCTTTTACACAGACTATGATCTATATAATAGAAACCTCTAATTTAACTTATTCAAGTATCCAGTACTGCCATTTCTATTTTTCCTGCAGCTCATATTTCACTTTAAAATCAGTGTACCTTTGGTAAAAAATAGCCCCATATTTGTTGAAACAGCATCTTTTATCCACAATGTGTTGCATCTTTAACTCAAGCTATTTATCAAGTGGTAATTGAGAAATGAACCAAGGCCATGTCTGGTTAAATTAGCACTGCTTTGAAGATAGTCTCCGAGGGATACAGTCTGAAGAGGACTATTCTCCTGGCTACTCCTCTCCATCTTTCTCTCCACCTTCTCCTCATTTGGAGAGCAGAAACAATTCCCCTTCGGAAAAGGCTGTACTAAGACATTCACAGTCTTCGAGTTGGTCTATAGCTACATATGAAGTCTGAGGATACTAAATTTGCAATTGTTAAACACCATTTCTTAACCTCAAAGACTGCAATCTGGAAATTATCTAGAGTTCATGCATCTTCTAGATTGTTTATTTGTTAAGGTTGTCTCTTCCTCCCATGATTTATATTTTTTAGTTACAGACATTTACATAAGAAAAAAATGTGTCTGGACAGGGGATATAGTATACCAAGTCTCAAGGTTTCTCTAACAGAAAGTGAGGATGGGAAAATGACATTAGAAGGCTGACTTTATATTTATGGCTATAAATTTTTTGGTAAAGTATATAAAATAAGTATTGCATGATTTTAATTCATTTTAATTAAATTTCTTAGGGTGATATTGGATAAAAATTATGTAGATTTCAAGCATGCAATTCTATAATACATCTTCTGTCTATTGATTGCACTGTGTGTTCATCACCACAAGTCAAATGTCCTGTCACCATATATTTGACCCCCTTTACCCTTTTCTACCTACCTTCCACTCTTTTCCTCTGGTAACTATTAAACTGCTGTCTGTGTCTATGAGGTTTTTTTGCTTTGTCACATTTATTTGTTGTTTTCAGTTTTATATCCCATGAATGAGTGAAATCATATGGTTCTCACCTTTTTCCATCTGACAAATATTGCTTTCCTTGATATTCTAGAGATCTATTTGTATCGTCAAAAATGTCAGAATTTCACCTTTTTTTGGCTGAATAATATTTCTTTGTATATATGTACCACATTTTCTTTTTGCTTCCTTGATTTGAGGATTCTTTCATTTATAATTCAGTGCTCTCTGGCAGTCATTAATTTTTACTATGTCTATGTTTACAGTTTTAAATTTGTCCATCTCTGTATCTTTTGTTACATCTCTAATTTTAGTTACATTTAAAGCACTGACTCTAACTATTATATATTCTGATTTTTTTTTGTTCATAAAAATTGGTGTTTCTATCAGCAATTAAAAATGATTTGGCTGATTTTGAAATTTTCTCTGCTAGATGCTATCTATTTTTTAAGATATTTAATAACAATAAGCAAAGATGAAATGTAAGAATTTTCTTTGCTACGTAGTATTACATTTTCTGAATAAAAGGTTATGCCTTGTGATTTACATATCACATTCTCTTTATAATAAGTGAAAATTATATATAAAATGTAATATATAAATCGGATATTATTTGAAATGCTGCCACTGTGAGGAAATCAATATTTTCTTCCACTACAGAGACTGATGATTGCCAGAGGCAGAGGGTAGGTGATGGGCAAAATGAGTGAAGGTGGGGAAAATTTATAAGCCGACAGTTATACACTCACTACATAAGTCACAGGGATGCAATGTACACCATGGTGACTCTAGTTAATAATACTGAATAGCATATATGAAATTTAAGAGAGTAGATCTTCAAAGTCTACCTCATAAGAAAAGAAATTTTTGTAAATATGTATGGTGATGGATGTTAAGTAACCTTATCATGTTGATCATTTCACAATATGTAGAAACATCAATTCATGTTGTACATCTGAGACTAATATAATGTTATAAAGTATTTTTTGTTCTACATATTGCATTCATTTTGTAATAAGACCAAACAATAAATAAAAATACGAGAAATAAATTAGAAATTATTTGAAATCCTACCACTGTGAGGAAGTCAGTATTTTTGTCTAATCCACACCCTCCCAAATATTGTGCTATGAATGAGCACCCAATACCGACATGCACATGCAAAATTTTATGTGAAATTATGGACTGCTATTTTTTGTTTTATAAAAATGGAGTTGTAATTTATACATACATATACATTCTTTGTCATATATCAAGACGCTTGTAATGCCTTCAGAGAATGAAATTTAAAACACTATCTTGAGAGGCCCTGAAGGATTGTACGGTATAGATGTTCTCCAGTGTCTTAATAATATCACTCAGAGTGCCTTTTTGCTTCCACTTTTCTTTTGCTCTCGAAAAAATAACTTAAAAAAAGCTTTTAACAAACATATGTAATATTCATTTTTGGCTAAATGTATTTATACCACATGACATTACGGTGACATTTAGTTTTTTACTAAAAGGATAAGTATTTTGATTTTATAGTCAAAAGAAAAAAATGCCAAATTACTGCACAAAAAAGAATACAGAATTTATTTTTGTGATTCAAATAAAAGGACTTTAAGGAAAAGACTATTTATATGGTGTATTACTTTCTTTGATCTACTGTAATAAATTACTATAAATTAAGTGGCTAAAACAATAAAAATTTATTCTCCCTCATTTCTCAAATCCAGAGTCCAGAAAAACAGTGCTGGCCAGGTCTCACTCCCCCCAACAGAGGATCATTCTTTCCTTCTTCCAGGTTTTGGTGGATCTTGACCATTCTTGATTCTTGGCTGCATCACTTCAATCTCTGCCTGTATCTTTACATGTTCTTCTCTGTGTCTCTATAACTGTTTTATAAATTCTGTGTTTTCTGCTTTATAGAAACACTGGCCATAGTATTTAGTAACCACTTTAATGATGGATGACTTCATTTATTTAATACAAATGCAAAAGACTCCCCCACCCCACCCTCCCACCCCCTCTCCCCCCGGCTCACCTTGAATAAGACTACATCTCCAGGTTTTAGATTTACATATATTTAGAGGCCAACATCAACCCAATACACATCGATATGGAGAGTTAAAGTGAAAATCCAGGAAACTTCTAAAACTAAATTGATATTCTCAAAGTGAAAGCTACCATGGGATGGAATGAGGTTATCAGAGGACAGTGAGTGTTGGGATAATAGAGGAGGAGATTTGTGGTCTTAAAATGCCATGGACATCAACAAAATAAAAATAAGAAAAATGTAAAATAAATACTAAGATTACCCTGCTTCCACCATCTCAGCTGCTGCTGGATTTTTGCATGGCAAAGTCAAATCAGAGTACAGAGGAAAGTTTTTAAAGAAATCTGAAGGAATGGGAAGATTAAAGAAAATATATTACAGAAAATGAAGAGTCATCTCTGGTTATATAATACACCTTATTAACCATCATCGTATTCCCGAGGCAATCTTTTACCTCACTAGTTCACAGTGAGAGGAAATAGGAATGTTCAAATTAGATTGTTACAATGGTGATAATTTGTGTTTTGATTACAAAGAAGCCCCTTACTTAATCCTATGAAACTAAGGCCCTTTAAATATTGTGAGGTTACTGTGATGATATTCATCATCATTATTTAGAAACATAGACATAAAATTAGATGTTTCTCTGTTGTAGCTACATTTACAAACTCATAAGAATGTCCTTTTCTGTAATTTCAAGTCTTTGCGTCATTGTAATAACTTACTTACTAGTTTTCTCAGTGCCATCATGATGTCTTTGTTCCTCAGAGTGTATATAATGGGATTCAGTGTTGGGATGAAAACGGTGTAGAAAAGAGAGATCACTTTCCCAGTCCCTTCAGATTGATTTGGTTTTGGTTGCAAATACGTGATAGTAGCTGTTCCATAGAATAAGACCACAACTATCAGGTGAGAAGAACAGGTGGAGAAGGCTTTCGCTCTTCCGCTGGCTGATGATATTTTGAGAATGTTGGCAATAATTTTTCCATAGGAGACAATGATCAATAGAAATGGAACCATGATAAATACCACTGCAACTAGATAGACTGCGATCTCATTCAGAAATGTGTTCCCACAAGCAAGCTTGAGAATTGGGGGGAGGTCACAGAAGAAATGATTAATCCTGTTAGACCCACAAAAGGGTAGAGAAAAAATCTGACATGTTTGCCCAATTACAACTGGAACTCCACTGACCCAGGAGGCAATGGCCAGCTGGACACAGACTTTGTAGTTCATGACCAGCGGGTAGTGCAGAGGGTTACAAATAGCCACGTAGCGGTCATAGGCCATCGCTGTCAAGAGGAGACACTCTGAGCCTCCAAACATAAGAACAAAGCACATTTGCGCGGCACAAGCAACCAAAGAAATGTTTCCTTTCTGGGTCAAAAGATCCATGAGCATTCTTGGGATAGTGACTGTTACATAACAGATTTCTAAAAAAGAAAAATTGTTAAGAAAAAAATACATGGGTGTCTGGAGGACAGGGTCAATTCTTGTTATCATAATTATGATGCTATTGCACATCAGGATAGTCAGATAGATGACCAAAAATATCCCAAAAAGAATCCATTGGCTATTGGGAATATCAGAAAACCCCAAAAGAACAAACTCCGTTATTGAAGTCATATTTGATTTTTCTGTTTTTAGTTTGTTCTTCATCTGCAAATATGGTAATTTCAAATTGGTTATTCATTTATATTCTTGAACCACATTTTCCTCTTCTGATAACTGCATTAGGTGCATCAATGTATTTCTATAATTTCTAAATTCATATTCACTATCACTGTACTCTGTTTCTAGAAAATGAATTTTGAAACCTCATAAAGGAAGTGATATACATTTGAAATCAGTACAATCAATAAAAGCTGACATATGTTTTTTATACATTGAGGTAATGATACCAGAGAAAATGAGAAATGTGTATTCTTACTTAGATCTTATTTTGCAGAAGTAATTTCTAATTATTTCACTGCCATAAAGAGTGAAATTACAGGGTTTTGCTACTGCATTTGTCTGGATTCATCAGTTTGTTTGTTTGTTTGTTTGTTTGTTCATTTTTTTACTGAATTGATTAATTTATTACACCTTCTTTCAATTTAAACTGTTTCCCTTAAAGGTTTTGTTTAATTTTTATTAAAATGTGTTTTAAGTCCCTACATTTATAGTCTAATGAGAATCAATTTTCTAAGACCAATTTTCTTAGACAAAATCTTTGTAACGTAAACTTTCATTTATGTTAAATATGGAAACCATTAATCCCAGCATACTGTTCAATAATTTTCCCTATTAACATCCCCATACAGTGTATGATAAGCATCAATTAACTTTAACTCTGCCAATAAATATGACTCTTTTACCCTAATATTTTTTTACATATCCCTCCATTCCTAAGTAAGATTCTAATGTCATATGGTTCCTTTGAACCAAATACAAATTCTTTTTTCTATTTTCTCTTTGTCATTTTTCCTAATAACATGTAACTTTGATTAAATCCAATTATTATTTAACCTGGTATGAAAATAGCTGGAGCCTATGAATTAAACTTACACACACACACAAACGCGCACACACACACACACACACACACACACGTACACTATCTTGATTCACTTCATAGTAATGCCATTCAATATCAGGCAGTGTATACTGTTTGACAATTTCCACTATACTTTATTAATATTTGTTCTCTAACTTTCCAAAACAAATATACAACAAAGATTATGTTTTTTTATCTCATCACTCTGCTACACACGTCTCTACCTGTTAACACCAACATTTGATATTTTTTCATTAATACTTTGGTAAATAAAGCTGCAGACAAGTAGTCTCTTACATTTCCCTATTTTCACTAGTACTGGTTCTCAGAATTACCTTAAATGAATAATGGTGATTATTAATGTCTTTACTATTATCATTTGACCCACGTTTAATTTTTATTGCTTTATCATTAAGAAAGTAAGGATCTTTGTGAGTTACCATAAGTAGTTAACTCATTTTCAAAGATTTTAGAATTGCCTGTTTTCCTGTTTTATTTTTTGTATCTTGACCCTGCAATTAAGAACTTTCTTTAAATAAAATAGGTTAACAAAACAATTACAGCTTACTTCATAGATTTGCATGAAGATATCTGTGTGAGTGGAGGTGTTTATTAACCTGTAAACTTGTTAAGTTCTTCTGTCATGTTGAGGAGCCACTATAATTCTATGACATTCTTGCTGGCATCAAAAGTTGGCTGCTCTTAAATAGGAAGCAGCCACGCTCACCTGGGGGAATCTTTTCTCGTGTCAATTAAATTCCTGAACACTGCATTGTTTTGGTAATCATCTGGGTTTATTTTTTCCTTGTAGGTGGCTGCCCTTCT
>NW_011889255.1:206729-209003 GCF_000151845.1 Pteropus vampyrus | reverse complement strand
AGGCAATCTCTTAACTCACTAGTTCACAGAGAGAGGAAACAAGGATGTTCAAATTAGATTGTTACAAATGAGGTAATTTGTGTCTTAATTACAAAGAAGCCCTTTACTTAACTCTATGAAACTAAGGTCCCTTAACATAATGTGAGGTTACTATGATGATATTAATGAACATTATTTAGGTACATAGACATAAAACTAGATTGTTTATCTGTTGTAGCTACATGACAAACAGTGAAGAATGTCTTTTTCTGTAATTACAAGTCTTTGTGTTGTTGTTATAACTGACTTAATAGTTTTCTGAGTGCTACCATGATGTCTTTGTTCCTCAGAGTGTATATAATGGGATTCAGTGTTGGGATCAAAACAGTGTAGAAAAGAGAGATCACTTTCCCAGTCCCTTCAGATTGATTTGGTTTTGGTTGCAAATACGTGATAGTAGCTGTTCCATAGAATAAGACCACAACTATCAGGTGAGAAGAACAGGTGGAGAAGGCTTTCGCTCTTCCGCTGGCTGATGATATTTTGAGAATGTTGGCAATAATTTTTCCGTAGGAAACAATAATCAGCAGACATGGAACCATGATAAATACTACTGCAGCTACATAGAGTTCGATCTCATTCAGATATATGTCCCCACAAGCAAGCTTGAGAACTGGGGGGATGTCACAGAAGAAATGATTAATCCTGTTAGACCCACAAAAGGGCAGAGAAAATATCTGACATGTTTGCCCAATTACAACTGGAACTCCACTGACCCAGGAGGCAATGGCCAGCTGGACACAGATCTTGTGGTTCATGACCAGAGGGTAGTGCAGAGGGTTACAAATAGCCACATAGCGGTCATAGGCCATCACTGTCAGGAGGAGACACTCTGAGCTTCCAAACGTAATGACAAAGCACATTTGTGCAGCACAAGCAACCAAAGAAATTATTCCTTTCTGGGTCAAAAGATCCATGAGCATTCTTGGGACAGTGGCTGTTACATAACAGATTTCTAAAAGGGAAAAATTGTTAAGGAAGAAATACATGGGGGTCTGGAGTACAGGGTCAATGCTTGTTATCAAAATTATGATGCTATTGCACATCAGGATAGTCAGGTAGATGACCAAAAATATCCCAAAAAGAATCCATTGGCTATTGGGAATATCAGAAAACCCCAATAGAACAAATTCCATTATGGAAGTCATATTTGATATTTCCATTTTTAATTGTTTCTCCATCCGCATATATGGTAATTTCAAGTTGGTTAATCATTTAAGTTCTTGAACCACATTTTCCTCTTCTGTTATCTGGATTAGGCGTATGAATGTATTTCTATAATTTCTAAACTCATGTCCACCATCATCGTGCTCTGTTTCTAGAAATGAATTTTGAATCCTCAGAAAGGACGTGATCTACATGTGAAATCAATCTAAGAAATAAAACCAACCATTTGTTTTTAAACCTGGAGATAATGATACCAGAGAAAATGAGAACTGTGCATTCTTGCTTAGAGTTTATTGTGCAGAAGTAATTTATAGTTATTTCGCCTGCATAAAGAGTAGAATTATGGTTCAGACTTTTGCTACTGCATTTGTCTGGATTTATCTATTTTTTTTTCTGAATTGATTGATTTATTCAAGCTTCTTTTAATTTAAAGTGTTTCTCTTAAAGCTTTTGTTTAATTTTTATTTAAAATGAGTTTTAAGTCATTCCATTTATAATCTAATAAGAATCAATTTTCTTAGACCAATCCTTTGTTACTGAGGAATAAATATATGCAATATTATTGTGCTGCTTTATGTACCTCTCTCTTCATTCATGTAAAATATGGAAACCATTAATCCAGCATACTGGTCAATAACTTTCCCTATTAACACTCCTATACAGTGTATGATAAATATTAATTAACCTTTAACTCAATCAATAAATATGACCCATTCATTCCATTACTTTTTTTTACAGTTCCCTCATTTCTGAGGTAAAATTCAAGTGTCCTATAGTTCCATGGAAACAAATACAATTCCTTTTCTCTATTTTCCCCTTGTAATTTTGCCTAATAAAGTATAACTTTGATGTAATCCAATTATTATTTACTCTAGCTATATATTTAGCTGGAGCCTATGCAAGAAACTTAAAGACACACATACACTATGTTGCTACACTTCATATTAATTCCATTATATATCAGGCAGTCAGTATTGCTTGTCAATTTCCATTACACTTAATTAATATTTGTTCTCTAACTTTCCAAAACAAATATACGACAAAGATTATGTTTTCTATCTTATCACT
>NW_011889255.1:205172-206679 GCF_000151845.1 Pteropus vampyrus | reverse complement strand
TTATTTATTTCTTATAGAATTTGGATTGTTTCTCAATTTTTGGCTATCAGAAATAGAGCTACTATGTATATTGAACAAATTTTTGAGTGGAGCATCTATTGTAATTTCTTTTGAGTTAATATTTAGAAGTAAAACGGTTAGATCATGTTGTAGGTGTTATGTTTAGCCCTTTTGGAAACTGTCCATGTGTTTTTCAAAATGGTTATACTATTTTACACTTTCACCAGCTACATATTTGCATAACAACAGCTTGATGCCTTTGTCAACACTTGGCACACTTAGAATTCTCAATTTTTTCCATCCTCATGAATGAGTTGCGAAATTATGGCTTCGATGTGTATTTGTCTAATGACTAAAGACGTGTATGTTTTTACATACTTAATAGGGGACAATGACCAAAATTAATGTAGGAAGACTGTGATGAGCAAGAAACAAATTTTATTGAGTTATGTTTTATAGTCATGAACAATCCATTTCAGTAGGAATTTTTTCAGTGCAACCATAACATCATTGTTTCTCAGATAATATATTATGGTGTTAAACATTAGTGTCACGGTGGTGTTAAAAAGAGAAAGAAATTTGTCCATTCCTATGAAATGATTGGACTTTGGTCTCAAATATGTAATGATGCCTGATCCAAAGAATAAAGCCACAACCATGAGATGGAAGAACAAGGGGGGAACGCCTTGGCTCACCCAATTGCTGATGGCAGCTTCAGGATGGTCAAGATTATTTTCACATAAGATCCAAGAATCGACATAAAAAGAATAGCTACAACTAGAACAATAACCACATCAATCAACATCTCCGTCATCAAAGTGTCCCCACAGGCAAGCTTAAGTACTAGAGGTACATCACAGAAAAAGTTATTTAACTGGTGAAATCTATAGAAGGGTAGAGAGAAGATCTGGTAGGTGAACCTTGTGTGTACTGTAATTCCAGTCATCCGACAGCCAGCTGCCAATTTAATACACAGCCAATTCTTCATGATGAGAGGGTAGAATAATGGGTTGCAAATGGCTATATACCTGTCATAAGCCATAATGGTCAGAATAAAGCAGTCTGTGCCTCCCAAGACCAGAAAGAAATACATTTGAGTTGCACAAACCAGAAATTTTTTTTCTCTATTTTGTCTGCAAAGATCTATTCAAAATCTTGGAACAGTGAGTGACACATATTTCCGAAGAAGAAAGGTTTCCAAGGAAAAAATACATAGGGTTCTGAAGTAAAAATCCACCCTGGTTATTATAATAATGAGGCTATTTCCCATCAGAATGATCACATAGATGATCAGAAACACCCCAAAAAGAAGTCCTTATAGTTGGGAATATCAGAAAATCCAAGCAGGATGAAACCCATCGATGCAGTGCAGTTTCCCTGGGAGGATTCTTGTTCTGTGGATTCCATATAGGAACAAAATGATTGTGAGGCTTGGAGATCACTTCAGTCCACTGGGCCCAGTTGCAGAGAGGGACACATTAAATACATGGTTTCAAATCCAGTGACA
>NW_011889255.1:204287-205122 GCF_000151845.1 Pteropus vampyrus | reverse complement strand
GGACACATTAAATACATGGTTTCAAATCCAGTGACACAGGATAGATATCCAGTGTTTCTGTTTGTTGTTTTTTGCATTTTGGGAATATATTTCAAATCCAAAAGCCTAAAATTGCAATACGTAGAAACAGAAGAAAATCTTTAACTCTCTTCTTCCTGTTCATATTAACAATATGAACAAAAGAATAACACAGCCAACCTGACAGCAATGTATTAAGAGCAAAGCATGCCAGGTGGCCTGGTCTTAGGATCAGAACTGCTCTAAGGAACTTGTGACATTCTCTAATGAGAAATGTATCTCCTTCCTGATCAATCTAGTCTTTATTTGCTTTCTCTTTGTGGTTTTTTTTTGCGTAGCCCCTTCTCATTTATAATCCACTTATGTGATGTTTTCACGTTTGGTTTTACATTTCCCTGTGAACTTCATCTCAGATAAGCAAAGGGCAAGGTCATCAGTCAGACTCCACTGCAGGCCCAGGTCAGTCCTGCCCTGGTCGCTTACTACCTGGGGAAGAGACTTAGGCATTGATCAAAAAAATAAGGACTATAGCCTTGCTCTGTCACAGAAAAGTATTTCATTTAATATATTATAGAAACTTATATAAGTAGTATTATATAATAATAAGTCATCTGTCAACTTGAATTTCAGAATTTAAAAAAAAGATGTAAGATTCTGTTTTAGCATGTTCTCATACTCACCATGGTCCCCAACAATCTTAACAGCTCTACTTATACCCTGAATTTTTGGCATAATTTAGGAGTAATTAGGTTTAGGCATTTACGGGGTAATTACATGAAGAAAAGAGAAAATAAAATGTGTAAGAGTATTTGATCAT
>NW_011889255.1:201945-204237 GCF_000151845.1 Pteropus vampyrus | reverse complement strand
TACCTTCATAGATTTGCATGAAGACGTCTATGTAAGTGGAGGTGTTTATTAACCTGTAAACTTGTTAAGTTCTTCTGTCATGTTGAGGAGCCACTGCAATTCTATGACATCCTTGCTAGTGTCAAACGTTGGCTGCTCTTAAATAGGAAGCAGCCACGCTCACCTGGGGGGAATCTTCTCTCATGTGTCAATTAAATTCCTGAACACTGCTTTTTTTGGCAATCAGCTGGGTTTATTTTTTAAAACCATTTTCTTTGTAGGTAGCTTGCACTTCTCTTCACCCCTTCTTTGCATAAAGCTCCCCTCAATAAGGACTCCCTCGGTGAAGAAACACCACTTAATTGTCAAGTAGTACTTTCAGGAGAAAGTTAAAAATCGTTCTACAAATTGTATTTCAGACTCTTAATAATTAGAGTGGATTTGACTTCCTTACTTTTATTCCTATAACTGATCAAATCTAGATCTTCTACACCTTTAGAAAAATGTGTCACATGTTGTATCACATGAACGTGGCGTGCTTGGTCTCTTCAACACATTGGGATTGAGAGGTCTTTTCAGAAGTGGAACTCTGTTGATAGATAACTTTTGTGGAAATTAAAGCATGTCTGTCTGCTGATGAAAAACAACTGGATGGTTCTATTTTTTACGAATCTACTAAGCATCAGTGAGGTTTCTAGCTGATTCAAAATGTAAGCTACCACAAAAACGAGCATTTTAAATAAGAATATTTAAGACAGAACACAAACTTTTTGCTAAAGTTCTTATTCCATTTCAGCTACATTGCTACATTGAAGCAGATATGGAGGTAACATTATCACACACGATAATTCTACTAGTAATTATATATGTTTTTCCTGTTTCAACGTACTTTGATTATTCGATATATTTTTAAACACATTTCTTTTTTATTTTAAGCCTTCTTCTCTTTACTACAGCATGCCTCTCTTACATTGGCGTTCTGTGCTCTTATATTACTGATATGGTATTCGTGTGGGGTTGCCATCATGCTTATCTACAAATGAGAACTGTACGTGTGATTTGGCTCCAGGAAATGTGTCACTGCCTTACAGACTGGGACTTATTGAATGTCCATTCATCTTTAAGATGGAGAATTTGGATATTTTCTTATCTAATTAAATATCAACATTGATGAAAAAAATATGTAAAAGCTAAAACAATTCTTCAGCCATATCAGTGGCTTAATCCAATAAAGAAATATCTTATACCCATTTCTCAGAACAATTTTGCAGTCAGAGATAAAGAAACAGGTTCCTCTCACCCCAGAATCCCATAGTTCCCTAGTTGGTTCTTTGTGGTCCCATTTTAAATTTTCAGCATTCAGAGACCTGAAAATTATAGATACATGCAAAATAAGAAGTGTGCTCTTAACAACCTCAGCACAGAAGAGACACATCACAACTACACACACCATAGTAGAAACTAATCACGTGTGTAACAAAGACATGAGAGGGCTAGAGAATGTTGTTCACTGTGTGTCAAAGACAGAAACATATTTGGAGAGCATCAAGCCAGACTCTGCCACCATCCTCAGTTTTGATCACTAACAGTGTGCTACAGCGTGCTGTAACATATGTACATTTTTAGATTTAAATTTTAACAGGGCATTTAATAACTTAATAATTATGTATTGTACATAATTATGTATTTTATTTGGCTTTTTAGACATAATTGTTTCTAATGCAATGTCATTATAATTTTTATTTTTAAATTAACAATGTGACTGAAGCATAATTTACAGAAAATAGAGCACTAACATTTGACTAGATTTAATGAGATTTCAAATGAAATAAGATTTAACAAATATATACTCCCTTGAAACCATCACCACAATGAAGGCACAGAATATTCACAATATCCCGAACATTTCCTCACATAGCTTCATGATCCAAACTTTCCTTCCCCAACCCAGAGAACCATGAATCTGATTTCTGTCGCTATTGATTATTTATAATCCATCAGAATGTGTTATTTTTCTTCCTGATGTCTTTGCTCACAGTAAGGATTTTAAGTTTTATCTATATTCTACTATGTTTGTCATTTATTGTCAGTGCTGACTTAAACTTCAAGCTTTTTGTTGTTGTTGTTCATTTATTTATCTTTTATGGAATTTGGATTGTTTCTCGATTTTTGGCTATCAGAAATATAGCCGCTATGTATATTGAACAAGTTTTAGAGCAGAGCACCTGTTGTCATTTCTTTTGAGTTAATATTTAGAAGTGAAATGGTTAGATCACGTTGTAGGTGTATGTTTAGACCTTTTAGAAACTGTCC
>NW_011889255.1:199600-201895 GCF_000151845.1 Pteropus vampyrus | reverse complement strand
TCAGAATTTAAAAAAAAGATGTAAGATTCTGTTTTAGCATGTTCTCATACTCACCATGGTCCCCAACAATCTTAACAGCTCTACTTATACCCTGAATTTTTGGCATAATTTAGGAGTAATTAGGTTTAGGCATTTACGGGGTAATTACATGAAGAAAAGAGAAAATAAAATGTGTAAGAGTATTTGATCATAAAATTCACGCCTGAAATCAGAAGAAATATAAAATCAGCCTTTGTATACTTTTGTCCACATTAAATGTGTATACACATTAGAATAAGTAATAAATCATATATTATGAATATAATATGTATTATGCAAATATATATTTAAAATATCTATATATGAATAACGTTTCAAAAACAGGGTGCAAAGTGCAGTGTAGATTTAGCCTAACGATCTCCTTAAATAATTAAGCATTTCAGATCATGTATGTTCAGACTCTCACTCACTGTGGTGGGTCCTCAACATCATGTTTTGATTTCTCAACAGCCTTCGTTCGTGCTAACCGTTGACTTTCGTTGCAGATTGGCATACTCCAAAATCTACACTGTAATAATTTTTGAAGTTTCTCCTCCATTCCTGACTCCAAATTCATCTCCTCTTTCTAGAGGTTACAACCCCTCTTTCTCCTGTTAAGACTCCAGTTTTTCTTCCCTCTCACAAATCCCACAGGAATGAAACAATTTACAATTTCTACTTTTCCATTTTTTAATTCTATACACCTCCCTTTTTAGTTCAGTAAATCCTCTTTTTTGACATTAAAGTTTATTTTTCACAGCATACCCTAAAGATAAAAGTTCCTTCTTAGCTCACCTCTGCTGTGGCTCAAAACTGTCAAGTAGAAGGATAAAGAACCTGGGACATTTTCGATTCAAATAATACGTTCTATTAACCGAGACTGAGGACATTTCCTGAATCTTCTCCCTTCATCTCTACTTTTGTTTTTCTGGACTTTCTCTCACTTTTTTCTTCTCTTTTCACATTTTGTTAGTTATTGTCCTGTTTTATGTCTTCTCAAACTTTCAAGATTTTCTATCACCTCAGAAGTTATTCCTTATGAAAAACAACTGCAACAAAAAAATAACTGAATTTTTAGTGACCCAGACATATTTGATGAATGGATCGAGAAATCAATAGGTATATATTTTGTAGCATAGATTGTAGTTTACTATGGATAAATACTATGTATGTGTTATATAGAAAATATGTTAAATGTTAAAGATGCTGATGGTAAGCACTATGAGCTCAGTTTCTGTCTTCACAGGCTAAGAGTGAAGTCAGACAGATAAGTCAGGGATAACCCTAGAATGTGTGGAATCAACGTAGAGAGATTCACAGGTGTTATTGGAACACCAGAGAATCTCTTAAGGAAGCAATATCTATTCTGAGATTTTGTCAGATCTTACAGTCAGATCACAGAATCCTTTTGTTAGTTTTACTTTTAAGCAAAGAAAATAAAACATTTCCCAGGAGAAATAAAATGCCCTCATATCCTTATTCAGTTTCGTATTTCAATAGCTACTTGAGTGCTTAAACAGGTAAGTGGTTTATAAATGTTTCCATCAGGAAAATTTAAATAGATTTTAGTCTCACTGTCCCAAGAACTTGACATCAAGTGACTTCAACTGGAAATTAGTTCTATTCTGATAATATATGCTTATTTCAATCATAAGAATTTAATTTTGCTTTTTTGAAAATATACACAGTAATAATAATATGTAACTCAGGGAATTGTTTTTAAGAGTAAGTTAAGTGCTTGATTTATAATAGGCAGTTGCAGTTCTATTAGACATTGTTATTATGTTTGTTATCGTTCTTATTATCCTACTTATTTTTTTATCATTATTTTTTTAACATATCTTTTTTTTTTTCTTTTGAACTTTATTCATCCTTTATTCTGCCCTAGAGCTAGCTTTTTCTGTCTAGGAGAGAAGACAATGTACAGGAAAGTGTTTTGTCAAGAGTACTGAGCTTAAAACTAGTACTTTATTCTGTGTTGTATAGATACAAATCTGCAGCAATACCTGGAGAAAAACACTCTAACTTACTGCGCTTTTATTTTTAGTTTTTTTTTTTTTCTCTCATCTGTTCCAGTCTCCTGAACTTTGAGGACATAGGAAAAGTAGACATTGTTATGGACATATAAACAAAACTAAATTGAAAAATTTCACGTAAGTCTTATTTAATATATGAAAGTATCCCTAAGATAACCGCATTAGATATTTTTTCAGAAATCGATGTACTTTCTAACTACTAATGGTATTTTTCAGTTGTAACATGGGAACTCAAGTTCTT
>NW_011889255.1:197580-199550 GCF_000151845.1 Pteropus vampyrus | reverse complement strand
CTTGAAACCATCACCACAATGAAGGCACAGAATATTCACAATATCCCGAACATTTCCTCACATAGCTTCATGATCCAAACTTTCCTTCCCCAACCCAGAGAACCATGAATCTGATTTCTGTCGCTATTGATTATTTATAATCCATCAGAATGTGTTATTTTTCTTCCTGATGTCTTTGCTCACAGTAAGGATTTTAAGTTTTATCTATATTCTACTCTGTTTGTCATTTATTGTCAGTGCTGACTTAAACTTCAAGCTTTTTGTTGTTGTTGTTCATTTATTTATCTTTTATGGAATTTGGATTGTTTCTCGATTTTTGGCTATCAGAAATATAGCCGCTATGTATATTGAACAAGTTTAGAGCAGAGCACCTGTTGTCATTTCTTTTGAGTTAATATTTAGAAGTGAAATGGTTAGATCACGTTGTAGGTGTATGTTTAGACCTTTTAGAAACTGTCCACGTGTTTTTCAAAGTGGTTATAGCATTTTACACTCCCACCGCCTGCATATGAGCGTAAAACAGTTTACTATTGCTTCGTAGTATATATTGAATTTAGGCAGAGTGATGCCTCAGCCTCGTTCTTTTTTCTCAGGATGGCTTTGGCTATTCGGGGTCTTTTGTTAAATTTATTCCTAGGTATTTTATTCTTTTTGTTGTAATTGCAAAAGAATTATTTTCCCCCTTCTTTTTCTGACACTTCATTATTAGAGTATAGGAATGCTATGAATTTATGAAAGTTGAGTTTGTATCCAGAGACTACTGTATTTCTTATTGTTTCTAGTAGTATTCTTGTGGAGTCTTTAGGATTTTCTATATAGAGAATCATGTCATCCACAAATAGTGACAGTTTGACTTCTTCATTTCCTATTTGGATGCCTTTTATATATATTTCTCTTGCTTGATAGCACTCGCTAGGACCTCCAATGTTATATTGAATAACAGTGGTGACAGTGGACAGCCTTGCCTTGTTCCTAATCTTAGAGGGAAGGTTTTTAGTTTTTCACCGTTAAGTATAATATTGGCTGAGGGTTTTCCATATATGGCCTTTATTAGTTTAGAGTACTTTCCTTCTATATAGATTTTGTTAAGTGTTTGGATCATAAATGGATGCTTTATCTTGTCGAAGGACTTTTCTGCATCTATTGATATGATCATATGATTCTTATTTTTTAACTTGTTCTTGTGGCATATCACATTAATCGATTTGCATATGTGGAACCATCACTGTGCTTTTAGGATGAAGCCCACTTGATCGTGGCATATAATCTTTTTAATATGTTGCTGTATACAGTTCGCTAGTATCTTATTTAGGATTTTTGCATCTGTGTTCATGAGAGATACTGGTCTGTAATTTTCCTTTGTGTGTTATCTTTACCAGGTTTTGGCATCAGAGTAATATTGGTCTCATAATATGAGTTGGGCAGTATTGCCTCCTCTTCGATATCTTGGAAGAGTTTGAGGAGAATATGTATTAAGTCTTATTTGAATGATTGGTAGAATTCACTGGTGAAGCCATCTGGTCCTGGTCTTTTACTTTTTGGTAGGCTTTTGGTGATTGTTTCACTTTGCATACTGCTGATCAGTCTATTTAGATTTTCCAGTTCTTCTTGATTCAGTCTAGGAAGATTGTATTTTTTTAATTACTGGTCCATTTCTTCTAGATTATTAAATTTGGTGTCATATACTTTTTCACAGTATTTTGTATGATCCTTTGTATTTTTGCGATGTCTTAATTTCCCCTCTTTCATCCCTGATTTTGTGTACTTGTGTCCTTTCTCTTTTTTCTTTAGTGAGTATAGCCAGGATTTTTTCAATTTTATTAACCTTCTCAAAGTATCAGTTCTTTGTTGCATTCATTTTTCCTATTGTTTTTTGTTTTCAATTTCATTTATTTTTGCTCTAATTTTAATGATTTCTTACTTTTGCTGACTATAGGCTTCATTTATTCTTTCTTTTCTAGTTTTTTTTT